>NC_133659.1:154857729-155027355 GCF_037893015.1 Macrotis lagotis | reverse complement strand
TATCAAGAGTCCCAGGTATTTGGAGATCCACTTATAAGTGAAGACAGCAACTATCTTTCCCAAGGTTGCAGCTTACAAAGGAAAAATAAGAAATCTTTTTGAAAAAAATGATTCCTCGTAATTTGTTTACTAATTTAAAAACTATTATTTTCATATAGATATTTGACAATAAAAGCTGAAATAGGATGCAGTTTTTGCAAATAACTTTAACAGCTGATAAAATGTTATATTTGTAAAAATTAACATATTGTACTGTAACCAAATAGTTTTAAATTTTATTTTAAAAAATTCTCCCTGAAAAAAAAAAAAGAATGATGCCTCAGTCTGGGGTGGATGTGCCAAGAAGCTGCTAGGATATGTGGAAGAGAATTAATTCTAGGTCTGGAATCAGAAAATTGTTGCTGTTAAGTTGTTTTTCAGTTGAGTCTGGCTCTTCATGATCCTTTTTAGGGTTTTCTTGGGAAAGATACTGGAGTAGCTTGTCTTTTCCTTCACCAACTCATTTGACAGATTAGGAAACTGAGGCAAGCAGGATCAAGTGACTTTTCTCCAACCAGGGTCACACAGCTTAGAAGTATCTAAAGCTGAATTTGAACTAAGGAAGATGAGTCTTCCTGCCCTGCACTCTATCCATTGTGCCACTTAGCTGCCTGGAGTCAGGAAGATCTGAGTTCAAATCCAATCTTAGACACTTACTGGTTGTGTGATGCTGTGCAAGCCATTTATTTTCTATTACCTCAATTTCCTCATCTGTAAAATGAGGTAACAATAGAACCTACCTCCCAAGGCTCAAATGAAAGCTCAAACAAAGCAATGCTTTGGAGCACTTTGAGAACTTTAAAACAAAATATAGATGCTAGCAAGTAAGGCTACTAGAGGCCATAGGATGGGAACTAGAACTGTGATTTCACTGGTATAAGGAGAAATAAGAAATAAGAAACTTCCTCTATGAATGAAATCTAGAGTGTTAGCCTGAGGCATCGAAACATTAGATGACTTGTCCAGAGTGTCTCTCTCTCTCCCCCTCACTTTCTCTCCCTCACAAGCACACACACACACACACACACACACACACACACACAATATGTGTCAGAGAGAGGCTGGATAAAAACCAAGACCGACTACCTGACATCATAATCTATAGTTCTTTTCTTTATCCCCTCATTTTACAGATCAGGATTAAACCTAGAAAGGTAAAGTATTATGACCAAATTCAAACTCATAGTAAGGAGCAGTGGCAGAATTAGAATCATGGTCCTCTTACTCCAAGTACACACATGCTTTCTATTTGTCTCTATTGTCTCTTGTGTACATGTACATGGACTATTAGAATATGAAACATTATCTATAGTGACTGCTCTAGCAGAGTAAGTGAGGTCTGGTAGAAAGATCACCATACTAGGATTCAGAAAACCTAAGTTTAAATTTTACATTCAACATTTATTAACTATGTGACTTTGAATAAGTTGTTTATTCATGATCCAGTATGGTGATCTAGTGAATAGAATGCTAGATCTGAGAGAAGAAGACCTCAGTTCAAATCCATCCACAGAAACTTACTATCTGTGTGCCCTGGGCAAGTCACTTTACCTCTGTTTTCTCAACTATAAAATGAGGAGAATAGTACCTACTTTGCAAGTTTTAATGAAGATCAAATGAGATGATATTTGTAAAATTTTTTGGCATAGTGCAGGTTCCATATATATATATATATATGTATATGTCTATATTCTATATAAATAATTATTCTCTTCCCTTTCCCAAATATTAAATATTGTACTAATGGAGAACATAAAAAGTATGAGGTTATAATCCTTTCCATCAAGAAACTTAAATTCTAGTTGAAGATAAACTCAATTTTTATAGGAAACTTTCCTTCTTTCCTTCTTTTTCTTCCTTCCCTTCTTCCCTTCTTTCCTTCCTTCTCTCTCTCTCCCTCTCTCCCCCTTCCCTCTTTTCCTACTTTCTTGGTAAATTTTAAATTTTTATTAACAGTTTTGTATTTATGAAACCTAAATTTCTGAATCTATTCTTCTTTCTCAACTAGCCAATGAGAAAACTTAGGGGATCATTTAAGGTTTTAACATATATAGGGAGATACCTAGAACCATTAAAAGTTACATTTGCCTTCCCAAGCAAAATTTTTCAATAGATAACAGACAATAAACACAGGAGAAGCTGGTATTATCTGTACCATTTAATTAATTATGAGCCTGCAAAGATGTGCTCTGTTGAAGAATATCATCTGTGAAAGCCTGCTCATTCACTTTTCATATTTTCATCAAAAAATGCCCTTGATACATGTGTACAACATTCTCAAAAAGATTTTGTAATGATGAGCAAGTAGTCATTTGAGTAAAGAGGAGATCACAAGGGACAAAATAGACAATTTTGAATATAAAAAAATTAAAAATGTATTCTATAAACAAAATGATACAATTATAAATAGAAGGGAAACTTACCATCAGAAAACCTTTGCATCAAATAGCTCTGACAAAAATTTGATATCTAAAATACATAGGAAATTAACACAGATATCTAAGAAACACTCTCCAATAAAGTTAAATGGTCAAAGGGTATGAATATTTTTCAAAAGAAGAAATGCAGTCTTACAAAGATCATATCATCAAGTCTCTTATAATTAGAAATGCACATTAGAATAATTCTGGGGTTTCACCTTACACCCCAAAGATGATGAAAGATGTACATAGTTAATATAAAAGAGGCTATGAAAAGATACGCATATGAAGCCTGGAATTTGTCTAGGTGATTTGGAAAATAATTTGAAACTATATGAGAAAAAATATTAAACCATTTATATCCTCAAAAGGTAATCTCACAAGTATAAGGAGGTCAGAGATAGAAAATTTCCATATATATCAAAATATTTGGTGGTTATCACCTTTTAGTAGTAACAAAACAACCCATGGACAAAGCAGCAGGAGATCATGAATTGAAGAATGACTTACCAAATTATGATATATCTCTGTAATGAAATACAATATTACACTGTGAAATACATTGTACAATTTGCTTTGGTAAAGTCTGAGAAATGACAAATGTGAGAAATTCAAACAACTTTAGGAAGAGTTGTTAAAACTGACATAGAGCTAAGAAAGCAGGACTGGAAGAATAATATACCTTTATTACAATTATGTAAGAAGGACAGAATTAGAATGTCCTTGAATTTAGATTAAATTAAATGACCCATCTGAAGGAAAGATGATAAAACATACTTCTCCCTTCTTGTTAGATAGAATCAGGATTACAAAGAAGTAATGCTACATTTGCAATAAGACAAGAAAGTTTTGACCATTGATTTTACTGAACTGTTTTTTTTTTTCCTGTTACAAG
Source organism: Macrotis lagotis (assembly GCF_037893015.1). Taxonomy (NCBI): domain Eukaryota; kingdom Metazoa; phylum Chordata; class Mammalia; order Peramelemorphia; family Peramelidae; genus Macrotis; species Macrotis lagotis. Next base: position 155,024,001 of record NC_133659.1, on the reverse strand, counting down.
GAAAGGTGCTTTCTTTTTTGGGAGGGATGGGTGTGCTTATTATTGGTATGTTATTGTGATATAGAGACAACAGGAATCAATAAATCTTTTAAAAAAAACAAAAACATAAGGGAGTAGGCATATAGGTTGATAGTTATCAGTATTTTAAATTACATTTTTTCTCTAGCAATGATGTTTGTGACTATATTTTTTCCTTCAGACAGGTTGCAAATTCCTCAGAGTAAAGAGGTATTATTTGAATAAGGAATTATTTCAGGATGAGAAAAGGCTGAACATAAGAGTTGAGATTCACAGTCTTTAGGGAAGACTTCTTTCTATATTTACTGTTCTGTCTGATTTTTCAATCCAGGTAACAAGATACTCCTTCCAAAATAAAATCACATGCTTCTAAATTCACCACTGTGCTGCTTACTCAGATCTTATTGATACCACCTCCCTCATTCTCCTCTCCCCTCTGATCAGTGCTGGAGGGTGGATTACCAAATCCAATATGCCTTATAGAGGACAAACTGGACTCTAAGTTCACTCTACTCTGTCTCTGCTGTCCTACCTCTTTTCAGTTCTACAGAATGAGATGCCCATGAGTTCCAGTATTCCCTGATGTCCTGTTCCTCCCTCAATTTTTCTACCTCCTTTTGGGTTATCTCTACTCCTCGAGGGCAAGAACTATCTTTCTTGTTATTAATATCCTCAGTGATTAGTACATATAGCACCTGGCAAATAGTAAACAATCAGTAAAATTTTATTGGAATGTAATGAGAAATAGCCTAGTTTCCTGACCCATAGAAAGTTGGCACCTACAAAGCAAACATATTTCTGCTGCTGTGTCTTCTTTCCCCTTAGAGAACAAGCTCATACATTGTTCCTGGCAGTAATCAAAAGGACCAAGACAGTCCTGAATAGTCCCTCAGGGACAATCCTCCCTATTACCTTTAGTTACACTAGCTGAGCAGAATTGAGCTATTTTGTCATTGTCTATCACAGGTAATAAATGCAGGACATATTCTACTATACCCCAAACGATGACCTAGGAACCTCGAGTCTTTTCCTTTGCCCTCTAAGAGGAAATCCTCTAAAGTCTGGATCCAAAGCTTCCCAAGAGTAGCAGTAACCCGGGTCTTGAAGACTATATACTAGAGGAACACAAATTCTGTCAGGTCCTGGCAAGCCAGAAAACCTCTGTGCCTAATCCAATTCAACAACAAATATTTATTAAGTAACTACTATGTGATAGCTAAGTGCTAGGATACAATTAATAATAATTTTTAAAAAGATAATCCTTGCTCTCAAGAAATTTGTAATCTAATTGGGACAGGAAAGGTAGAACACTAGAGGGTACCTGAAACAGGGTCATCTTGTTCCATGGAATTGAAACAGACCAGAGCAGCAAAGACAGAATGAAGTGAGCACAAGTCTTGTTTGTGTTTTTTATTTTAAAAGGAAGGTATTGGGAGGAGTTTGGTACTCCACCCTCCCAGCCTCCAATCAGAGGGGAGAGAAGGCTGAAAGAGGTGAAGTCAGTCAAGGCTTGATTTAGCAATGTGGTGATGAGATTAGAGGTGTTGGGCTTAATCCCAGAAGAGTGTCTTGTTCAGTGGAGTTGGAAAAACCCATGCAAGGCAGCAGATGAATACTAGAGTCAGCTCAACTGTGTGTCTGTCATTTAAGGACCAGCTTAGTCAGATTCAGAGATGGTTGGTCACCTGATAAAGAATTGTTTTTTTTGACTAAAGTACGGCATGAAATCCTCTACTAGAGTCTGTGACCTGCCTTGGTGGGGAACCACTCTTACTGAAACCAATCATGCTTGCAACTAGCTATGTGAGATAGTGAATAGAGTCTTAGACTTGTATTATAATTATAATTATTATTATTATCAATTCTGAAGAATATACCTTAAACTGTTTCTGCTATGTACAAAGAAAGTTATTATTAATGAATTTGTAGCTTTTAATTAATATACGGATTAATTGATAGATTATCAAAAATTCATAGTTGATTAAATTGAATAAAATATTTTATAAATTTTAATACTGAAGTATTATCTAACTTCAATATGCAGTTCAAACACCATCTACTTAAAACCTTTCCTGATTCCTCAATTGATAATGTCCTTCTCCCCAAATGACTTGCATTCAATTGTCTCTATAATTGCTCTTATTCTGTATAATCATATGTTTGTATGTATATTTATATATATTTACATGAACATAGATACACATATACATACTTATTGTTCCCTCTGATAGACTTAGTTCTTTGTGACCAGAAATTGTTTCATTTTTGTCTTTGTATTCTCAGTTCCTAGTACAGTAGGAATTTGTTTTTACTAGCACATAATGGACATTTAATAAATGCTTGTTTATTCATTGAAAACAAAACCACAGTTGAAACTGTAGAAAGTGAAACATTTAATCAGTAAAGAACATGTGTTGTCTCCACAGCAACTGCCAACTAGTTCAACTCTCACTGATAGCTGGATTGATTTTTGACTGAGAAGATCAAATTCATCCTTTGTTTTGTACAGGATAGGTAGATCCTTTGGCAGAGAGCCTGGAGGAGTAGACCAATGCAAGTCATTGTTAGAGTAGTTATTAGAACTCAGACTTTGTCAATGCTAGTGCCTGCTTTTATTTTTATTAGAACAGAATTCCCACAAAGGGTACATTTAAGGTAAACATTTAAGAGAATAGTTTTCTAGTTCCCTTGATTCTCAATTTTTTTTCCATTCAATATATTTCTAATAAAGTGGTAATGTAATGTAGTAAATAGAGTACTGAATTTGGGGTTAGGAATATCTAAGTTAAAATCTTGCCTCTGTCACTTCTTTTATTTGTGACCATGGGTAAACCCCTTTGTTTCCCTCAGTCTCAGTTTCTTCATTTTTAAAATAGGGATAATAATCCCTAGAATGTTTGCCTCACAAAATAGTTGTGAGAATCAAATGAGGAAAATAAAATTAGCAGATTTTCACTTATTAAAATTCTTTTACATATTTTTCCTTTCTCATAATTTTTTTCCTGTTAGGTTCTAATCCTTCTTTCACAACATGTCTAATATATAAATATGTAAAATATGATTGCCCATGCATAACCCATTACAGAATAATCACTACTGTAGGGAGGGGGTAGAAACGGGAGTGATATAGAAAAATGTGGACCTCAAAATCTTACAAAAAGATGAATGTTGAAAACTATTATGTAATCGGAAAAATAAAATAAATGAACATTTGATGTTAAAACAATGAAGCATTCACAAATTTGAAAAAAATAACTAGCATCTATGTAATTATACAAATTATGCTAAACAATTTTCCTTTTATTGTCACAACAGCCCTAAGAAGGATACACTATTATCATTGCCATGTTAGATTAGGCAAATAGAGATTCAGTGAATTGCTCAGCTAATTAGTGTGGCTGTGTCTGAAGGTGGATATGAAAGAAGGATACTCTGACTCCAGGTCCAGTGCTTTAAGTACTGCATTTCCCAGCTATCTCAGTGCATATAAAATGATTCACAAACTTTAAACATATAAATGTTATCTAAATGTCAGTTATTATTGTTATTATTCTGTGATAGTGGGTTTAACATTGTATACATGCCAAGGGTGGCTTTATATAGCTCCTACTATGTAACCATGAAGTCATGTGATTCAAAACATATTCTATGCTTTAGGCTCTTCTGGGATTAAAAACAAAAAAGTTAAAGAAAAGAATTCTGTAAAAGCTGCCAGAAAATAATACCTTCTATTTATAAAATGTCTTTCTTCTCAGGGGTTCATTGCTTCATATATATCATCTCACAAAATCACCCAAGGCACATTGCAATCATTGAATACCTCTCTCCAAGGGAAACTGAAGGGCCTCAGAGACATTTTGCATCAGCAGGTAACCCCCCTCCAATGCTTTCTTGGGGGGGAAAGTGTAACATTCTGTATAACTTAAAGTTCATGTTGATTGGTATTGTTAAGTTATATGCAAGCATACGTGTTACATAACACACTAATATATTACCAACAGACTTACATGTAAAGTGTATGTATGTATGGATAATAAAATCAAATTTATTCTGTTGAATTTTGTAGAAAGTAGATGGCAGGATAGGGATATTTTGTTTGTTCAAATAAAAATCCCAAACCCCCAAAACAAAAAATCTGCATTGGGCTGGACTTCTTGCCATACTTCATTCATAAATGCATGCCTATAATTGTTGTAAATATTGCTGTTGACCTGTATTACAGCTGAAGTCTGTGAAATCTTCTTAGGAAGCCAAGTTTATTTATCCCTGGTGGGGGTTGGTTTCAGGGTGATCCAGTTTGGAGATAGGCATATGGACTAGATTATTTCATAAATGCTGTTTTATTATTCAAAATTATTCAAAATACTGTTCTATTATTTCAAAAATACTGTTCTTATTTGTAATTAGGTAGCCTACTTTTTAATCATATACTAACAAATAAGCACATTTATTGAGCCCTATTGTATACAAAATATTATGCAGAGTTCTAAAGGGAATACCAAATATAAACTATGGTACCAAACTTCAAGATACTACTGTATGTTGTTGTTCAGTCATTTCTAATTCTTCATGATCCCATTTAGAGGTTTCTTGCCAAAGAAAATAGAATGTTTATCATTTCCTTCTCTAGGAAACTGAAGAAACTGAATTAAACAGGGTTAAGTGACTTGACCAGTGTCACACAGCAAGTAAGTGTCTGAGATCAGATTTGAACCCAGGAAGATGAGTCTGCCCTAACTAAGCTGACAGAGTGGCAAATGCTTCATAAGAAATGTAAACTACAGACAGTAAGGTCTTTAGGAGGAGTCCAAATGAACAAGGCATTCTTTTGGGCCAGAGTGATCTAGCAAGGACTCAAAGCTAGAGTAGGACTTAAAGTGGGCTTTGAATAGTTGGCACAATTTCTATAATTGATAGGGTAGTAGAGATTAATGACAGAGGCAAGACATGGAGATAGGGCTTCTTGGATAGAGAACTGTAAATCAAGAAGACCTGAGTTCAAATTTGACTTCGTTTACTAGTTATTTGTTCCTGGGCAAGTCACTTAACCTCTATTTGCCTTAACCACTGGAGAAATGACAAACCACTCCAGTATCTTTGCTAAGAAAACTTCTTAGGTAGCATTAGTGTGCTCCATGGGGTCACAGAGTCAGACACAACTAAAAATGACTGAACAACAACAACAATAAAAGACAGGAAAGCAATAGAATACAAGTCATAATCTGAGATTCATGGGATCATGGATTTAGATATGGAAGGGGTTTTAGTCCAACCTATTTGTTTTATAGCTGAGTAAACTGAGTTAAAAATAAATTAAATGACTTACCTAAGGTCATATAGGTAATAGGTATCAAGAGCAGTATTTCAACTTGATTCCTCTTCAATTTGGCTATCCTTCTAATAGGAAGGTTCATTATTAAGCAACTACAGTGTCTCACAAACTATGCTAAATATCGAGATTATAAAGAAAGGGAAAATAGTGTCTGCCTTTGAGGAACTCATAAGTATAATGGTGAAGATAACATGTAAACAACTTTGTACAATGTTTATATATATATATATATATATATATATATATATATATACACACACATACACATACATACATTTATATATTTACATACATATAAGTGCATGTATATGCATGTGTATATTTGGCACTGTCTTTATTCTTATCTAAATGTTACAGAATAAATTAGAGATAATTTCAGAGAGAAGACACTAAGTGAAATTGGAAAAGGCACAGGTGGAAAGGTAGGCCTCCTACTAAATTTTGTTTGAACCAGATCTGTGATTCCCAGTGAAGGATTTTCTCTACAATGGAACTGGAAACCTTCCCTGAAACTGATAGAATTGGAGAGTTGCCTAGGGCAGAGGTGTCAAACATCTCTGCCACATTTGGCTGTAACACTACCAAATGCAGGGAGAAATGATTAGAAGTAATTGGGAAGTAGTAAAATAAATAAAATACAATAAAATATAGAAAATACCACCTTGTTAACTAAGTCAATATGCAGTTGTAGGAATCTTGTCATTGCTATGGTTTGACCATCCTTCTAGAAGAGGACCAAGGACATCAGGAGGGTGATGTTCTGACTTGCAAGTGAATTGGATTTAAGTGAAGCAGAGCTGTGTAATCATCAATCTCACTCTCTCCTCCAGAGTCATCAAAGCATATGGCGTGATGACCCCCATTTTTAATTTGAGTTTGATACCAGTAGCCTAGGGATCTGAGTGGGTTAAGTAACTTGACTGGAGTCATAGAGCTAGCATGCATCATATATGGTATTTGAGCACAGGTCTTTCTGATTATGAGGCCAGTTTTATGTTTGCCACTTAACATCACTATCCTTATATTCGCATCATGATTTAAGGCTAGGATTTTAAAAAAAGAAAACAAAAACAAAATAAGCTCTGATTTGAGAAGAAATTAAATTCCTGGGAGGAAAGTAATCCTTACTCAAGAGATTGTACTGTGGCTGGGTAATGCATGTGTCTTTTGACCTGTGCAAGTGGTGATAAGAAGTCACTATGGCAATGTTACAATGTGGTGACACTTTGATGAATTTGTCCAGGAGGATAAGAGTCTAATGATGGTGGTTCTACCCTGCTGCTGTTAAGAGCTGCCATGACTACAGTGTTGTTGATGTATTTTGGGGGGGATGGAGTCCCAAAGTGATAGATAGTGTGGTACCCTCATATTGACATTAGACAGTCAACTTCTCTAGGATGTAAGATATAAATAGAGATGCCACCAAAGGCAGAAGTAGCTTTGTCTAGACCCTGATTGATGTTTGTCTTTTGTGGGCATGGTATTGATCATTTCTTCTGTGGATACTTTCCTTTCCTTGAAAATATCTTAAATTCCCTCTTTTAAGCCTTTAGTTCTGATCCTACAACAGGCAGTTCTCAAGCTTTCCTCCCTTGCCAACTGACTGCCAGATTTATTGTGGTTGGCTATAATATAAGTTGATCTGAATGAGAACAAAGGCTCAGTCCTATGTGATCTATCAGCTTGACTGACCATAGATGGACACTCCACTATCTAGTTGTTATCTAGCAAAATGTGGCTTAGTGGCAAAAGGATCTAGGTAAGAATATGACTAAATGAGAACAAATTCAGTATCTTTAAGCACAAAGAATAATAGTTCTACAGTTAGACTCCATCTAGTTCATCACCATCTGCCCAGGGTGAGGAAAGTTAGATTCACAGAGTTCTACTATGCCACTGAAGATTATATAGATTAAGTACAAAAGGTAGAAATTTGAACCTAAATCCTCTGATTTCAGAATTATTATTATTATTATTTCCTCAAAAGCCTGCTACTTCCTCATAGACATCCTGATCCAATTCAAATTTGAGTTGGAAAGTAGTCAAAATAACCAGAGAGAAGAACCAGGATGCTATGATGAATTCCTGGGATAACAAAATCTAAAGGACTAGGGTTATTCAATTATTTTTCAGTCATATTTGATTCTTTATGACTCTAGGATTTTCTTGGCAAAGTAGTTTGCCATTTGCTTCTCCAGCTTATTTTAGATATGAGGAAACTAAGGCAAACAGGATTAAATGACTTACCCAGGGTCACATAGTTAATAAGTGTCTGAGGTCAGAGTTGAACTAGGAAGATGAGTCTTCTTTGCTCTAAGCCATCACTCTCTCCAAGGTACAGGAAGTCAAATAGGGGTTTGCAGAAGTGGTTCTCGCTCCTACAAAGTAACAAAGTACAAGAACAGACAATATGGTATGCCTTTCATCAGCTCTATAGCATTTTTTTCCAAAGCCTTGGTGGTCTTAAAAAAATCTGGCAATCAAAATTATTGCCATCTCTTATCCTGATGTTGGTATGATTCCTTTGAGATCATCTTCATCAGTAAGAGGGCAACTTGCTCATCGACTCAATGGGGCAGCAAAAGTTAATGCTTACAGGGGTTGTAATGTGGCTTTCTTTTTGAGATGGGAACCTATTTGCTTAATTATAAGAACTCACAGGAATCCATGGGGCACCTGTGTTCCATAGTAATTAGACAAGAAGCTATGAATACAGTATGGTCAATCAGAATATTCTCTCAGCTGGGAGTCAGAAAACCTGGGTTTTACACTAGGTTCTGTTGATTAGTTCAGGAGGAGAACTTAAGCAAGTTGCCTGATTTCTCCTTATTTCAGTATCAACGTCTATTAAATGAGGTTAGTGATATCACTGCATATTATATGTCTGGAATATCATGTAGTTATTTTTATAGTGAGGAAAGTAGAGAGATCTAGTGATTCTGTTTTTAGTTTTGACTTTAATCTTGGAGAAGTCAGTTAACTTCCTGGGAACTAAGTTTTATAATAAATAATATTGATATCCTTTTCTTCTTCAAAGAGTTGTTCAGAATCAAGGCAATGCCAATAAAATGATTGGAAGAGAGGATCATGCAACTGTTTACTGTTGAAAATTTATTGCTGAAAATTCTCAATGACTCCTGTTATGAACTATGGCTACAAGATTTAGTATCTTTACTAAGCCCTTAGATTTTTAAGTTGTCCTAATTAAACATGATGCCCTAGTCATTCTCTTAAATTAAAGCTTGAATCATAATCTCTTTACCCAGGAAAATTCTTTCCTTTCACATCCTGTTAATTGCCCACTAGTCACCAGTTTCTGTCCAGTGGACTTTTAACCCTCCTTTACTATCCATGATCTGTACTAAGGACAAGGGATTCTGCCTAGGAGAATGAATTGTCTGATAGACAGTCTCATAAAAAATAACCCCCTTTGAATAATTCAGAAAGGTTCCTCCTTGAGTTGACTTTTAATAATGTCTTGCCATCTTTCAGAAAGAACTTGCCAACCTCAGATTTTACTGGTATGGACAATAAGGGATGGAGGGAAGAGGGCAAACATGCTAGACACAATGCTAACTACTTTACAAATGTCTCATTTGGATTCTGTCAATTACCTTGATTTTATTTTTAGACTAAATTTTATGGCAGAATATGCCAGTTCCTTCTAGACACTAACCTTCTCATGGAATGCCTAACCTCATTATAGTGCATCAAATTTTGAAAGATTGTTACATTCTTATTTGTGATGAATTAACCTGGGTAAAGACAGCTGTCAATTTGCCCACACCATCATGGCAATGTATCTATGGATGTTTTCTATGGGGAAAAAAACCTATGGTGATACTTCTAACATTATTTTACCTCACCTGACAAGAGTTCTAAATACAAAGGAGGAAGAAGGAAGTCTATATAACTTGAAAGATCCCGCATATAGCTTGTTTCTTATGCCTAAGTTCTAAGAACTCTGCAAGTTCATTCATAGATGGCCTAGGTGTGACACAATGAAGAGAACACAACCTGGGGTCAAGAAAACCTGAGTTGAAATCTGGCATAATACATTTCTAAGCTATTACGTAACTTCTATTTGCCTAAGTTTCCCATTTATAAAATAGCTAAAATAAGAACACCTACCTTGCAAAGTTGTTGTGAGAGGAAAATGAGATAATATTTGTAATCTACTAAACTCAGTGCCAAGCACAGACAAAGGGACAGATAAATGCTTGTCCTCTTTTCTTCCTCCCTTACCACATTTACCAGTATGGAGAAGGGAGCCACAATTTTGCTGCTATTCTGTCTGGTCCCAGGTTTGCTAACTCCCACTTCCACTCTATGTCCTCCATTTTGTTCATCCTCAATGAGGTTCTTGATCAAATAAGATAATCTATATGTAGAGCATTAATATAATATTAAGGTAATTAAATATTCTGTGCCATCAAGCATTCTGGTCTTTCTCTAGTGAAACGGGTCCATATTTATGGACTTAGTTCTTGACCAGTGAATGTGAGCAACCCAGCAACTCCATTCCTCTTTAGTGAGAATCAAAACCATAGAGACAAGTTCTCAGTTTGGTTCAGGCTTATGACTAAATCCCAGAAAATCTAAATACAGAGATGTCACAAAAAAGTTAGTCTGGATAAATCAAGAGTGTGCTGGAGTTGACTCCAACTGATTTAGGAAAGCCAATTGGTAAATTTTTCAATATATGTCTCCATAGCTCAGAAATCTGCTAACACTAACAAATCAGGGGTCAGTGGTTAGAATATCAGGTCTAGAACCAGGAAGTCCTGAATTCAAATCTGGTCTCAGATACTTAGTAATTGTGTGACCCTAGATCAATCACTTTATCCTTTTTGCCTCAGTTTCCTCATCTGTAAAACAAACTGAAAAAGAAAATGGCAAACCAAAAATTATCATTGCCAAGAAAATCCGAAAATGAGGGATCATAAAGAGCTGAACTTGACTGAAACAACTGAATAACAACCAGATTTAAGAAATGATGAATAAAATATTAATAACAACCATGAAATTTAAAAATGTATTCTCAGTACATTTTCCCCTCTAGAGAGCCAGTTGTTAAATATTTACCAGCACATCATTTGATGGAATCTACTTTCCCTATCCTCTACCACAATTTCCAATGGTAGGGCACTCTGCTATATTACACTGTATAATCTTAATATCTTGTGGGATATAAGGAAACCCAGTATCTCTAAGAGCATTATAACATGGAACAGACGTATGGTGCATCCAATAATGGCCCCCTACCAGACCTGACCAAGCCAGAGTTTACTCTCCTCTCCAGTACTAGAACTTTGAGGACATTCTAAGAATTTAATACTAATGCCTCCCCTTTGTCAGTAATCTCTAATTGATCAGATAGTTAGATGTGCACATGTACATATAGACTCTCTCCCCCTCTCTCTCCATCTATCATCCATCATCTCAGTTTCTCTCTCTCTATCCATTTATCATCCATCTACCTCAGTTTCTCTCTCTCTGTCTCTCTCTCTGTCTCTCTCTCTGTCTCTCTCTCTGTCTCTCTCTCTCTCTCTCTCTCTCTCTCTCTCTCTCTCTCTCTCTCCCCCTCTCCCTCTGTCAGTTTGTCTCTATCTCTTTGGTCAATGCCTAATTTTTGTATGTGTCTCCCTTAGTGGGCTCTGAGCTCCTTAAAAGAAGGTACTGAATTCTGTTTTTCTTTATATCTCCATTGCTAATCACAATTATTGGCATATAGGAAACATTTAATAAATGCTTGTTGACTGATAGAATTATTGAGGCAGGGAAGTTATCCACTCATTAATTGTTCTTTTGTACAATTAACCTTATTCCAAAACAACAATTCTGCCTGGTTACTATTACTCAAGTGGGGGATTAGGTGGTTCATGGTTACAGCACTAGGTCTGGAGGCAGGAAGATTGGAATTCAAATCTGTCTTCAGACATTTGCCAGGGGTGTGACCCTTGGCAAATCACTTAACCCTGTTTGCCTCAGTTTCCTCATATGTAAAAGGAGATGGAGAAGAAAATGGTAAAAGTGTCTTTGCTAAGAAATCCACAAATGGGGTCATAAGGAGTCAGACATGACTGAAACGAAAGAACAACAACAACAATGAGGTTTAGAGACTATGGCACTGAAGGAGATTTTTTTTTAAAGATAGAGGAATTCACTTGGCCTTCCACCTCTCCTGCTGGAGCTCTGGAACTGCTTGTCAAAAAAGAAGAGCAGAGAATTATGACCCTGCCACAAATAGCATCACCATTTAGAGCTGGTACTCAGAATTACACCTTAGAGGCACACAATCTGACCTGAACATAGGAATTTGATGGATAGAAGATAGCTTTCCAGACCTAGTTTAGCCTGAACGAACATCAAATTAAATCTTTTGGTTTATGCAATAGTATTAATGAAACAAAATGGTTAGACCTGATTAAATAATTGAATTTCATCTTGTGGGAATGTGTTTGCTTCTCTCTTCTAAATAAATTAAGTCTCCACACTCCTCCTTACCCCAAATTGGGGATAGAGAAATTCAAGGAGACATCAGGAAAACTGTGAACAAGGTGAAACAAGGTGGTTAGATCAAATTAGATAATTAGATTTCTGATTACAGACCAGCGGCTGTTTGCTTTGGTTTGCATTAGAGCATGGCAGGGATTTGCTGCCAATTTAAGATAGCTGAGCAGATTGCATTCTCTTATTGCCAGGAAAGGTAGGATGCCCTCCCCTCTCCCAAATGAATTAAACTTTGCTCATTGCCTTAGCCCTCAGCACAGTGAACAGGTGTGACAAATGGGCAGTTTGAACCAGGAGTTAAACAGGGCTGTGCTGGAGCCAGCTCCACACACAAAAGCTACATTTCCAGTATGAGCACCTACACTGTGGAAATCAGTAGAAGCTATAAATCAAAGCTTGATTTACTGTTTTATTGATTGTATAGATTTAAGAAAGTGAAAGTGAAATGTTAATAATGCAGATTAAACTAAAAAACATATCTTAGATACATTTTTTTCAGGGTGCTGCTTGTTAAATATTTGCCAACATACCCTTAGAGGATTAACTAAGAAAGCCAAGGACTATGAACCTTTCTTTAAGTTAAAATTAAGATAGGTTTATGAATCATCTTACAGGAAGTATGTGTATTTCTTCTGGTACAAAATAAAACTATTTTAATATAGCCGTTAAGATCATTTTTGGTCCTAAAGGAGAAGGCGAAAGGGCTTCTTGACTATTTGCACAGATAAGAAGACATAGGAATCACCCTATTCCTTCCAGCAAGATGAAGTATCACCAGACCTTATCATCAGCCTTGCTATGCCTCCTAAGAGTGTCCAGGCCTTACCATGTACCTTTCCTTGCCATATTGTAGACCTCTTGCACTGTCATCTTACCTCTTGATGTAGCCTAAGGGTCTTTGGGCTTTGTGATTTACCCAGCTACCAATATATCTTTTTGTGTTGTCTTCCCCAATTAGAGTGTGATCTTCTTGAGAGCGAGGACTATTTCACTTTTTTTCCTATTTGTATCCTTAGCACTTGGCATAGTTCTTGGGGGCAGATTAAGCTCTCAGAATTGCTTTTCCATTGTTACTCACTCACCCCACTTATTCTTTCTTTGTTGTTCTTTATTTATTCTTTCAGGAAAAATACCACAAAGAAAAAGATGTGACAAAATTGAGGCAATGCTAACCTATAACAAAAGGTAAAACAGTAGAAGAATGTGTTATGCTTATATAATGAAGGGAAGAAGGGACCCCTGATGCATTAGAGTTCAGTAATGGCCATGAGGTTCTTGCTGTAGAGGTACAAGCTGGATCATGTTGGTGGTGGGGTGCAGGTTTCTGAGCTGAGAAATGATGAGGTCCTTAAGTATCACCAGGTGAGAAGATATACTATAAGGATCAGTGAAAGAAAAGATGACTACTGAGGGAGATTGAAGCAACTCAGTATTTGGTAATGTTTGCATATTATTCACTGAATATTTGTGAATTTGTGAATCTGACATAAACCTCTCTCTGAGATATGCTTCTGGGTTGTAACTGAGAGCTTCCTGAGACTTATCAAAGCTGTTGTCATCACCTACTTCTGGGGATTCATAAAGAAACAAATGATACCTGGAAAGTATTGTGAAAGATTTTGAAGTCCTGGCCAAAACCAGATGTTTTTACTATTGCCAAATGAAGGTAGGAAATTTAAAAGAGAAAAGCATATTTGGGAAGTGAACATGTTGGCTAACAAGCATGTGTCTGAGAATAGGATTGGGGTTTCTGGAAAATGACTTAAAATATAGGCTCTTGGCCAGGGATGGGGTACAAATGACAAGAGCTGATGAAAAATATTTGCCTGGAGTCTTGCAAATCTCATCAAAAGACTTTTTAAACTAAAAAGAAAGAAAATTGCAAGCATAGAGCAGAAAAACCTGGTACCAGAGACCATAGTAGTTAGAAGAAGAGCAGGAGACTGTACCAATAATTCATGGGAGACACTATTTAACAATAGAAGTAGCAGTAAAATATTCCACCTGGAAGGAAAAATTGCCTCCAAATCAAGACTCTTAGGAAATAGCCCCCCGCTTTGAATAAAGGGGAGATGATCCTCTAAGAGTTCAAGGAGATTTGGTTTCAGATATTTAATTACAAAGGCAGATGTCCTTTTAGTAAATGAGGTGGACCAGAGATCCTAAGGCAAGGAGGACAATTTTACCTTGCAATTATCATTGAGACTTAGTAGGATGTCATTGATGGTTAGAATAGAGCTTTCTGGACTACTGTGCTGTAAGAAGTGGTGAGCAAGGGGCAGCTAGGTGGTGCAGTGGATAGAGCACTGGCCCTGGAGTCAGGAGTACCTGAGTTCAAATCTGGCTTCAGATGCTTAATAATTACCTAGCTGTGTAGCCTTGGGCAAGGCACCTAATCCCATTGCCTTGCAAAAACTAAAAAAAAAAAAAAGAAAAGAAGAATAAGTGGTGAGCAGGTTGATTTTAGAAAAACATAGAAAAATTTACATGAAATAAGAGAGAAATGAGCAGAACTAAGAGAACACTAGTTTCAGTAAAAGCAATATTGTTCAAAGAATAACTGTGAATGGCTAAGCTATTCTGAATATTATAAATATTCAAATCAATTACAAAGGACCTATGAAGGAAGATGCTATCCAATTTCAGAGAAAGAATTGATAAGTAAAAGTATTATTTTACATACTTAGAGACATAGATATAGATAAATATATACAATCATATATACACACATATATATAGCTACCATGTGACACTGATATATATATATATGTGTGTGTGTGTGTGTGTGTGTGTGTATATGTGTGTGTGTGTATACATGTATATGTGTGAAATGGTAGCCTTCTCTAATTCAGGGTGGGAAGGGAGAAAAGGAGATAGCCTAAAACTTAAAATGTAGCCAAAAAAAAAGATAGATTATAGCTCTGGAATGGTATACCTTATTCAAAAGGAATAAAATTGATCAAATAGATTGTAGAGTAATGTATATTAAAAAGAGACGCTCCTGAGGAAACAGTGGATGAATAAGAAGGGAGTCATCAATTCTATTCCTTATTATGAGCTGGAAGGTCATCTGAACTTATCATTTGCCATGCCACTCATTGATGAGTAAGGTCCTCCGTAGGTCTTACCATATCTCCTGTTTCTATGCCCTTCAGACCTCTTATTATCTAACTTATTAATGTAGTCTAAGAATCCTGGGTCTAGGGATCCATCCTGTTACTGAATCCTTAGTATGCTGTGCATTTTCATCCACCCTCTTTTAAGGATTGTCTTCCTCAATTAAAGTTTGGGTTCTCTATCTTATCTTTTTAACTGTATCTCCATCACTTAGTGACAAAGAAATAGAGCATTTGGGTGAGTATCGGTGGAGATAGAAATAAAAGCAAGACTGTATGAGGGTATGTTGCTGACACATGGATGTGAGGAGCAAACAAATGAAGAGTTTGGGAAATACCACAAATGTGGTTTAAAAGAATGATACTGTGACTGAAGATTTGAACTATTCTGATATATATACATACATACATATATATATGTATATATATACATATATATATATATATATATATATATATATATATATATATAAACTTTCCTTAGTGTTAATTTCATCCTTCAAAAGTGGAGGAAGAAAAAATGTGAACTTCTATACTGGGTCAAACTGTGAGAAGAAGGAACTGGTCTCTGAAGCAGAAATAATAGGACTTCTGCAAAAGATCGACCACTTTATCATAAAAGTCATGAGCCTGAAGGAGAGGAAAGCTGAGTCTGTGGTCTTGTGCACCTTAGTTACTGAAAATCCAATTCAGAGGTTCAGAGAAAAGATCTGTAGGACCCAACAGTCTAATTTCTCCAAAGAAAGTTGGGATGGGAAGTTCTCAAGAAAAAAAATCTGAGACAGAAATAAAAATCATTTTGAGAAAGAAGAGCTATCTAAAGAAATGGATGAGGCTGCAAAGAGAATCCATTGACTTTGTCAGATTTTTAAAAGATTTATATTAAAAATAATAGCAAAGACAAGTAACTGGTATTACAAAAGATGTGATTATGTATAAATTAGAGGCTTTTTTTAAAAAAGAAAGGTTGAGGGGCAGCTAGGTGGCATAGTGGATAAAGCACCAGCCTTGGAGTCAGGAGTACCTGGGTTCAAATCTGGACTCAGACACTTAATAATTACCCAGCTGTGTGGCCTTGGGCAAGCCATTTAACCCCATTTGCCTTGCAAAAACCTAAAAAAAAGCAAGGTTGGGGACAGAAGGAAAATAAAATAAAAATGGAATAAGAAAATGACAGCGCTTCTCAATATTTATTTTGCTTCTGTTTTTGTTTTCTATTACAAAGAAAATGATTTTTGAACTGGGAAGGTCAGAACAAAATTGATTAGTGAGAAATGGAACTCAAATTTAAGTTAAATGATAGTAAAACAGCATTTAACTGCCATCAATGAATTCAAATAACCAGATCTGGACAAACTGTAACCAACATGATGAATGAATTGAATATGTGATTATTGAGTTCCTTTCTCTGATCTTGTAAAGTCTGTGATTTTTGGTGGTGTGCAAACTCAACATAAGTCAACATGTCAGAGAACACCAAAAAATTAACAAAGGCATGAAGTTCAGAATAAGGGAGTCCTATTGTTTCTGCCCTAATCAAGCTACAGTTGTAGTATAATATTCAGTTCTGAGCAACACTTTTTTGAACATAGCCAAACCAGAATATATCCAGAAGAGGGCAACCCAGATGGTCAGTGGAACTGAATATTACTAGTCTTTTGCTATCAAAGAAGACCACATCAACCAACCAAGTGATTGGTGATGTGAATTGCACATTTGTTTATCATGGTGAGAGGTGCACTGTGCAAAGGCATCTTTCTCACTTGGCTATACCAGAATTGTTACATCCCATAGCCTGATTAATAGGAAATGAAACTATTGGAGAGTCTATTTACCTTAAATTGTGGGAGTGGGAGTCTCTTTACCTTAAATTGGTTTCCCTTCTTTCTGTGTCAGTGAGGCATCACTACCAACTCTAGGCAAACATCAGCATGTGACATCTGGTGAAAGAATGTGACAATCTGATACATACTAACCTGTTACTTGATGGACAAATCATCAGATCTTTCATTTCAGACCTTCCACCTTAGCAAATATTCAAATGAGAACTTTGATGACCGTAGTGAAGAAAGGTTCTGTGTGAACTGTGGTTGAACATGGATCAGTTGGTCCTGAGCGATAGGTGAGCACCATTGCAAAGGGACAGGTGATGGCCTCCACTGCTCTCAACCAATTGAAAGGGAGTTGGCTTCAGATCCCTGAATCTGGAGTGGTGGAGATAGGAGCCACCAGGTGTCCAGTGTAGTAATGTGACAGACCTGGGAGAAGTTAGCAAGAGCTCTAGGAAAGAGGAACTTAATAAAGGAAGAAGAGACATTTAACTTGGAGAAGAGAAGCTAGTAGATGTAGCAACTATATTCAAGTTTTTGGAAGTCTATCAAGTGGGAAAAGATTAAACATGTTCTTGGTCTCAAACGACAGAACTTGCAGCAATGGATAGATGTTGCAAGAAAAATGACAATAATCCAGGGGAATAGAGAGTGCAGTCATAAGGCTGCTAGCCTGGTTGTCCAGTTGGCAAGTGATCAAATGAATCTGGAGTGTAGAAGGGAGATAAAGCTGATGTATAAGCCCATCTCCTTTAGAAGCATTTATATTGATAAATCCATATCAACTTCTGATGTTGAACTATTTAACAGCATCAAGGACTTCGTTGGCAAAAACTTTTTTTCCAGGTTTTCAGGTCCTATTAGTGTTGAGGAAGCAGAGACTGCAGGACCTTCAGAAGAAGTAGGGCTATATCTCCACTGGGATTGCTACCTTGGATGATGGATGGGGCCAGGTGGTATATAGTGTCAGTAGTTTGGAAGGCACTGTTTCTCACAATACTTTTGCATATGAAATCTGGCAGAAGATAGTGATTATGGTAATGAAGGTTTCACCTCTAATCCTCCACCCAGCCACTTCTATCTTCCCCTTAAAGTGCCTCTATTTCCCTATAGCTGAATTGCCATAGATACATATGTAGAATATATACTTTAGGGCTTTAGGGCAGATATTCTTTTTTTCTTTATTTTATATTATTACAACAATCTTGTTATAAGAGTAAACATACCCCCCCTCCAAGAATGTGAGAAACCTCAAGAATAATGAGAGAAAAAAATGTACTTCAGTCTGTGTTCAGATTCCAACTCTGGGGTGAGTTGTAGGGCAAGCATTCTTAACTGCTTTTTGTGTATTAAACTTCTTTGGCAGTCTGCTGAAGTCTATGGAGTCATTCTCATAATGACATTTGTTTCTGTTTTTCATAATTGAAGATTTTCAGTTATATTAGTGAAAATTAAGATGCAATATTTCCCATCTAAGCTCCTTTTCCCTCTGAAATATAGCCATGGATTCCAAGTTAAGAATCCTATTGTAGGATAGCCTAGTTTCAAAGAACAGAACAACCCCCATTCCCTGGGAGAGAAGCAGAAGGAAAACCCTTGGTATCTTATTGATAAATTCCTTCTCTGATTAGAGGGGTTGAAGATAATAAAGGGTACTGAAGAAGTGAGTGCCAAAACTGAAGCAATCTTGAATGATGTTCAATTTCCTGGTGAAGAGGTTTTCCTGGGAACATGATATACTCTCACTAACTAATCTCATCTGCTCCCATGAGTTCAATTATCAACTTTATGCAAATCATTATCAGATCTGCATCTCCAGTCCTAATCTCATTCTCTATATGCATTTCCACATTATTCAATGTCTTTGGTACACATCCACCTAATTATTTGTATGTTGTTTCCTCCATTTGGAATGTAAGCTACTTGAGAATAGGGATAATTTTGTTTTGCCTTTCTTTTATTCTCAGTGCTTAGCACAGGACCTGTGCTTATTCATAATAAGTACTTATCGACTAAGTGGCTGAAAATAAAATAAAAATGTTGGTCATATGCTACAGCCTTGACTGAATTGGAATTTTGGTCATTACCACTGCTAAATATTAGGCAAGCTAAAGTTAAAAAAAAGTCAGGAAAAAAGTATGACCACAAACAGAGGTTCATTAGTCATATAGTTGAAGTGAAGAATAAAAGATAAACAATGCACCTGTTTTACAGGTTCTCTACTGCTTCAGTTCTCTTGTATTGTTGGGTGAACTCTCACTGAGGACTCATAGTTGGGCATGGACAAGAGTCTTACATAGAGTGAGAATACATAACTGCTTTGCAATGTGTATCACTGAGGGAGAACCCTCATCTACAAGAATATAGATCAATTAGAGTGATCCCACAGTCTTCCAAATTGTTCCAATTGATAAAGACTGGAACAAAGAATTCCTCCTAAAGTCTTCATTTCTCCAGGTCTACAAAGTTTTTCAGCTCTCCTATGTGTTTTGCCTTTTCCCATTATATGGTAAGCTCTGTGAGAGAAGAAACTATATTTCTTTTTATTTGCACTCCCAAGAGCTTTGTACCTCTACAGAGCATTTAATTCTTTTTTCAATATGTGAATACATATTTATTATAAATTATATACATGTAATATAACTCACATTCTGTGTATTTTATGTATATAGACACAAAAGACATTTTTAGAGGGAGGGAGGTATTATAGTAGATAAAGGCAGGTAGATGATATAGAACACTGGAGGTAGAATTCAGGAAGACCTGAGCTCAAAACCAGCCCCAAACACTTTATTATATCATCTTGGGCAAGTTGCTTAATTTCTCTGAGTCTCAATTTCCTTTTCTATAAAATGAAATGGTTGAACTTGATAGTTATAGCAAGCACTTAATAAATATATATTGACATACTGAGTATATATAGAGAAGAGGGTATTAGGACAAACCCTTAGATGTTAACAATTCTTAATGGATAGGGACTGAATGATGATCCTTCACAGAAACCTGAATATTTGTCACACAATAGGAGGAGACACAAAGAGCAATGTCATAGAAACCAAGGGAAGAGACTCCAGAAGGTGGTTAAGAAATCAAATCCACAAATATTTATTAAGCATTTTCTGTGTATTTTCTATGTAACATTGTACTAAGTATTGAGTATACAAATTCAAGCAAAAAATAAGAAAACAATCCTTGCTCTTAAGCAGCTTACATTCTGGAAGACAGCATATAAAAAGGAGCTTGAAAGTGGTGAGAGTCAATGCTAGGAGTTTGGTTGGAAATGTATAGATAGAGATAATGAAAATAAGAAAGAAAGTGAATGATGAAAGGGTTTAGTTCCATAGGTAAAGGTTTGGCCTTCCTAAGTAGTTGTGAAGCTATCAGAGACTAGGAAAAAAAATCGGAGAGATTGGAAGATTGCCTATTGGGGTTTTGAAATATAGAGTCAGGTTGAAGAAGCAGCTTTCAATAAACAGAATTTTTTCCCCTCAGTTAAGTAGAAGATGAGATCCTTTGTTGAGAAAAATTGAGTAAAGGGTAATGTCAGGGATTTGACTTAGAGGAGGCCAAGGTAGAAATTTTGAAATAACTACTATGGGGAGTATGATGAGAGTTTTCTGAGTATAAAGATCCCAAAGGAGAGAACCAGAATCGAAGTCAGAAATCATCCTAGGTTATTGAGGAAGTATATGCAGGGGTTTACATAAACAGGATATCCATATTTGAGGTCAGCACAAGTCAAAGTTAGATATAGAAGGAATTGTTTGGAACACCACAGGTCTCACTTTTAGGTCTCTCTTCAGGACTTAGCCTACTCATATCTTCCCAGCACTAATCAATAAGTATGAACCAGTACAGTGGTGAAATTACTAAGTAATAAACAAAAAATCTTTAATTTTAAGAGTTTTGAGTTCTACCAAATACCGTATCAGCATCATCTCACTGAATTAAAAGAATTGGTATTAATTAAAATTCTTTATTAGTTCAAAACAGGAACCATGGAGTTAGAAAAATCTGGGTCCAAGCTCCACCTCTTCTTATTTAACCTGATTTAACCTCTCAGCATCCCTGTACCTCAGCCAGCTGCATTGATACTAAATAGAAATTTTGCTCATCAGGGGCACCATAAATCTAAGCAACCGTTGGCTTAGAAAAAAAAATGGTAAACATTAGGATCTTCATTTAACCTATCTGCAAGGTGGCATCAGCAAAATAGATATACATACATAGAAATCCATAAGACATACCACCTGTTCTCAGGCATACTTTGTGTTTTTAATGGTATTTTGTGACTCATTTTATTTATTTATTTATTTTTAATTTTTTAAAAATTTATTTTATTTATTTTACTTATTTAAGGCAATGGGATTAAATGACTTGCCCAAGGTCACACAACTAGGTAATTATTAAGTGTCTGAGGCTAGATTTGAACTCAGGTCCTCCTGACTCCAGGGCTGGTGCTCTATCTATTGCACCACCTAGCTGCTCCCCATTGACTCATTTTTTAAAGATTTTGCTTGTAAAATAAAGTCTAATTGTTAATTAAAATAAGTTTAGTAAAGTTTTAGTTTGATGAATATAATATAATGTGTTTTATGATTGAATACTCAATGTTCACCTTATAAAATTAATAAATAAAGTTTTCTAGGTATGTGCCCTAAATGATGTACTGCTCCCATCCAGCCATGAAGTCAAGAAGACCTGGGTTCATACTTATTAGTTATATGACTCCAAGCAAGGCACTTCATGTCTTAGGCAACTCTGTAAATATTAACTGCAGAGAAAGTGAGGATCTGAATAAGTAGGAGGTGTTTTCTTGCCTATGAGTTTCCTATTCTAATGAAATCACAAGTCTATTCTTTATCCTATCCAAGACAATCCCTGGACTTTGCCATCTCCTGTGCTGGTAACTGTTTCCCCTACTTTGTCCCCTGGAAGCTAACATACACTTAATTCAAATGCATGTATGAATTATAGAGATATGGCTGCCCTTATTAGTACAATTACCTATGTGTAACAGCAATGCAGTCTCCCATTCCCTCCCCCTCCCATAACCTGGGTTTTAGGCATTTCCAGTCTATAGTATATATATCTATATATATCTATATATAGATATATATATATATATCTATATATAGATATATATAGATATATATACATGTATATATATATATATACATGTATATATATATATATGTATATAGCAATGAAGGGGAAGGAGTGTTACAGAGGTGAGGAGAGGAGCACAGGAATGCCCTACTTAAAGGTTCCCAGAATAATAATTCTTCTTTCTTTGTCTCTCTGTCTCTGTCTCTTTCTGTCTCTCACTCCCTCCTCTTGTTCCTTCTCTTTCTCTGTCCCTCCCTTATTTCTCTTTCTCTTCTTCCTCCTCCTCTCCTCTCTACTTCACCTCTTTTTTTTTTCTTGTCAGGGTTTTCACTCACAACAATAATAGTACAGGAGAAATGCATAACTCTTCTCTCATTTTATTTCTCCTGCTTATCCTCTTGGGCTAACTTTGGAATTTATTACAGTGAAGGGTTGCTGAGTTGATGATCTCTCAGGGTTAAAGGAATCATCACTTGGCCACCTCTGCATTCTCTGGTCTCTCTAGGTGCTAAATAATCTAGCATCCACAGGGTGGGAAAACTAGCAGCTAGATGATTTTTTTCCTTTTCTAAAGATCTGGAGATCTTTAGCTCTCAAATTTTGTTGTCCACATAAGCCACTCATATATTTTGCATAATATTAGAAAAGATAGTGTCAAAGGAATAGGAAAAAAGACAAGGTTCTATAAGGGAAGCCTCTATATGAAGAAAGGATGCAGCAAGCCACTGCAGGAACCAAGGAAATAATGAAGTGCCAAACTCCAGAAGAGTGTTATTACAATTTAGGTCAGCTACCTTCTAGCTTAGAGCCATGAGAGAAGGAATTTGTCTATAAGGCTCTAAGGACCTTTTCAGCAGATCTGGTACACTAGACACTGACCATACTCTTTCTCACCTTGCCTTAGCTTCATTGCTGCTATTGTAGCAAGAGCTGTGTTTTTCAGTCTTTGAAGAAGAGTGCAGACTAACAACAAATACCATGACTCTACGAAGTCCATATGACCTAAAGCAACATTCTAGCTCTTCCTTGAGAGTCAAGATTTGAACTCAGGTCTTCCTGAATCCAAGTCTATGACTTGGATCACACCATGGTGGGGAAACCTTTTTTCTTCCAAGAGACATTTGGATATTTATAACATCATTTATGGGCCATACTTGGTCAAACATTTAATTGATCACCCCTAAATAGATTTATTGAATTTCAAGTCCCACCTAGGGTTGCCTTGACAGCTCTAGACCAAATGATTTCATGACCTTATACAGTCCATGAGATGGACACTACAGGTGTCACAGGTGTTTCTGTATTTTATAAGGTGAATATCAAATAATCATAAAAGAAGTATTTGCATTCATCAAACTAAAAACTAAAACTTCCTTTAATTAAAAATTAAAACACTTTATAAATGAGAATTTTTAAATTGAGGTACAAAATGCCAAATCCCTTGGTTGCCTCTCCCAGAACAGTACACATTCCATTCACAGAAGACTGTTTATACAGTTTATGATCTCAACAACAACAAAATTCTAGGGAAGCATATGAATCTCTGTAGTTATGAATAAGAAATTAATAATATATAGAATAAATGTATCCCCTCCCAATTTACCAGGTGGTGAATACTGAGGGATTAATATAATCCCACTTGTCTAGTCCACTGGAGAGCATTGTCAGAAGGAATAAGGATTGTAGAAGTATTTATAGCCAGTGAACAGACTTTAACCCAGGTGATGTAAAATGAATGATCTTTGAACTTGGAGTTGAGAACTCCAGGAAGAAAGAGTCTGAGTCTTCTTCCCAGAGTTCTTAATTCCAAATTCAGACATTATTCTTTCTTTACCCCAGGGTAAAAATCTGCTCAATTTCTACAAGTCCCTCTGAAAAGTCAGGTGGGATTATATTTGATAAAGGAAGCAATGAAGCAGTGAAGTAGGGGGACAACCTTGGAGTCAGAAAGAGCTGGGTGTTCTCCCATATGGTGATTTTAACAGCTCCCAAGGGTTTAATTATCATCTCAGCAAATGATTCCTAGATCTCTCTCTGTCCAATTCTAGTCTCTTTTCTGAGTCCCAATCCCACATCACTAACTCCATTTTGGACATCTCAACCTAGATGTTCCTTAGGTAACTCAAATTCAATATTAATAAAACTAATTTTTTCCTTGCCCTATAAACAAAAAACCCTTCCTTTTCTGAGCTTTTAAAAATTATTATTAAGGACTCCAATATTCTCCCAGTCACACAAGCTCCATGTCATTCCAAATTTCTCACTCACCCTACAAATCTAATCTCTTGTGACATCTTTATAGTTGAGTTGACAATGGATTGGAGGGAGAAAGAGATTTGAAGTGAGGAGAACCACTAGCATTATTGGGCAAGAAGTATTGAGAGTGGGGAGAAGAATACACACACAAGAGATGCTGTAAAGATACAAACAAAAAGATGTGGCAAGAGATTAGATATGGTGGTCATCACCCCCTTCCTACCCAGAAGCACTGACTGTGCCTTCTTAGGGCTTTTGATGAGGGACTGTAGGAAAGAACAGCTCCCAGGTGTGCTTTAGCTAGAGCATGTGGCAGGTCTGAAACTTGTATGAGAATATGCTTTTGGGATTCTGCCATTCTCAAGATGAAAGCAAGCAAAGAAAGAATGACCTCCTGCACTCTTGGCAGTGAAGTGGAATTAGAAATTCCTCTCTCTTTCTTAGAATTCCATTTTAGTTCTCATAAGCAGAACATATTTTTTTTTGCTGTCCTGGAATGCCTTTTTTCCAATATGATATCAGTGCTGCTGGAACACTAAGCTAATCAGCTTTAGTAATAAGGACCAGAGTATGGATTTTTCTTAAGTGCTCATCTTAATAGTAGGAGGCACTATCAACAGATGTTTTGGAGGATAACTACAATTCCTGGGGCTTCTCTCAGGTTCTATGGCAGTTATTGTAATTCAAATCTTTGACTCTGTCCTAGTGGGTAGCGCCCAGGTTCTCACTGCCGTCTATGGGTTTAGTATAGAGTTATCAATTTTGATTCTTGACTTGACAATGCTCATACCTATCTAGGGAAAATTCTAGTTCTCATCCTGTTCCTGCTGTATTTCAATTGAGGTTGTTTATAATGACATAACTGTACATACCTCTTGATAAAGGAATAAAAATAAATTTTTCTACACATCCTGTAAAGATATCTATCTTGTCTTAGCATGCAATCTTCCCCAGACTAGGCACTGCTCTACAAATATACACCTTCAACAGTCAAAATTCAGAAGTAAGGGAGTTCAGGGAGGCTAGGTGGCGCAGTGGATAGGGCACCAGCCCTGGAGTCAGCAGTACCTGAGTTCAAATCCTACCTCAGACACTTAATAATTACCTAGCTGTGTGGCCTTGGGCAAGCCATTTAACCCCATTTGCCTTGCAAAAACTAAAAAAAAAAATAAGGGAGTTCAAAGTAATAGAGTTCAGGTATTGGCTCCAAGAAACTCATGCACAACAGCCACACTCTGGTACCATGAGGGTAACTCATGATTGGTGAGTTAGGGGGATGTCTACCCCAAATATGTGAAGACTTTAACCAGAAAAATGGGCAGATGAAAACAATTTGTTCCAATGGCCACAAAGGCATGTTGATCAAACATAGAAGATGCCAAGGTCATTCACTATATCTGGGACCATCACCAGTTGTCCTGATTTTTGTCTTTCTGTTGGACTTCAATGACTCTGGAAGAGGAAGTAAAGCTGATATCTATTCTCAGTCTCACTAAAAATTCAGTTTAGGTGCAAGTCAAGCCATCATCCATGATGTCATTGGTCCTCTTCAAAAATGAAGGATGAATAACAATAACAAAGTTTGAAAAGCAAACCTCCTCACTGCTGTTGATGCAGAACTTAAGGAATGTGAGTTCCCACATGGAGTTCCCCAACTCCAAAAAATCCTAAGTTTACAAGACCATCTAGTCTACTGTCCTCATTTTTCAATTGGGAAACCTGATATGTAGACCACTTAAGCCATTTGTCTAAAGTTATACAGGTGGCAGAGTCAGGAATTGGTCTTTATTATATCTGACTGTGTTGTAGCCTTTTTTATTTGCCTCAGGCTGCTTCAGTCCTTTCTTTCTTTGTATACCCTTTAGTTATCATAGGATCTGTTCCTTAATAGGTGCTTGTTGACTTGACTGAACTGGCTTGGATGACATCTCACTTGACTTTTCTGCCTTTACAAAGTGCCTCATAAATCTGATTCATGTACTAGATATGTATAGTTTTGCTATTGTGTTGTTTTGTTTTTCAGAGAGATATGATTGGGGAGTAATTAGCATACTAATTCTGTACTGCTCATCTATCTATTCACCTTTAAATGTTGCTGTCCCTTGAGTCAGAATCACATCCTTGGGTACCCCTCCACTCAAGTGAGGATATTTAACCAGACTTAGTCATTGAAGAGAGGGGCTATATAAAACTATCCAATCCTTCAGTTACACCAGCGATTGAGCTCCAATAACCCTTTTTCTATCAGACTTGGACGACTCCAGGAGATGACCTCCTTCAGAGCTCTCCCTCAGATTAGCACTGTTCTTTCTCCACTATCTAGTCATTCCTTCAACAAGCCCTTTGAGCCTATTTATGTTGGCATCATGATAGATTCTGACTAGGAGACAGAAAAGATATAGGACCATCTTTGCCCTTCGAGGAGTCTCTCACTTCATTGGCGGAATTGGATGGACATGCTTGATTAATTGTCTGTATATATGGTGCAGGTAATGGTGCTACATGAGAAAGCAATGTGGATTGGAATGGTTGGAAGAGGGATTCATGAAGGAAGTGCTGTTTGAGATGGGACTGAAGGATGGGTAGAATTTGAATGGTTAGGAGAGGAGGGAATTTCAGATAGAGGAAATAGCATGAACAAAGAAACAAAATGGGAAGGTAGAATGTTTTCTGTTTCTCTGGAACCAGTGAGAAGGCCTGGATAGACACCATTCTAAGGAGTTTGAATGAATATAGACTAAATGACCTCTAATATCCCTTCTAACTCATTTTATATGATTCTGCAGCTATTCTCTAGACAGCAAGCCACTAAAAATTTAGGGGAAAGAGATTTTAGATGATGAAAATATTTTTTTAGAAAAAAGTTATGATGATTGGAGGGAATGAGGGAAGAAATCAATTTATTTCAGCCTGAATTTTCTAACCTGACAGCCTGAAAAAAATGAGATCTAATGTAAAGATAAATATGACTGTCTGCCCCATTTGGGGTAGTCCTTACAGCTTTTAAAAAATAAACCGAATGCAAAAAGAAAAGTCTATATGTTGTTTTTGATCTTGAATCTCTGTGATGACCACTGCCACATTGGGACAACTCTAGTAAAAATCTGCAAATCTAAGGAGATGAAGTATGTGATGGATGGGTAGGAAATAATAAGATCATAGATTTAGAGATAGAAGGGATTTTTAGAGATTATTGAGTATAACCCTTTATTTACAAATCATCAGAAAGGTTGATTTGTCCATGTCAAATAGCTATAAGTCAGATGACTGAAATAGAATTTAAATTCTCATTTTCCTAACTTCAACTTCAGCATTTTACCCATATCACAATTTAGCCATAGGCTTCTAGTTTTAGATTCTAGTTTGAGGTGTGCTGTAAGGTTTAGAAATCTTTTCTCCAGAAAAAAAATTCACAACACATCTTTTAATTTATTCTGCAATATTAACATTTTATCCATAATTTTAAGTCTAGACCACAAAGTTGTCAATCAAGCCCTGACTTGTGGTGTTTGCCAATTTCTAAAATGCAAATGTTCACACTAAAAATGTAAGAGGATTCTCTTGAGCTAATTTGAGTGTGGCTCCTGCACTTTCACAGGTCTAGTTCTAGATTTGAGGCAAATCAAGACACTCAAGTCCTTATGATCTTTTAGGTACTCTTCATTTATGAAATCCCATTATACTGAGGTGGAGAGTAGGGGAGATGAAATAATAAATTCATGTTGGTGATTGATTATTTACAAATGATCTCTTATTCACAAAGATTCTCTAATTTTCGATGCTCTATCTCTGGTGGAGCAGTGAGTAGGATTTCAATTTTACTCCAGAGTTGCTAGACTTCTTCGTTAGGTGGCTGATTAATCCGTGTTAATGACTGATTAACTAACACTTTCTAGTTTCCCTAGAACACTTTAATTTCCTCTCTTGCACTTGTCAAGAGAAGGCTGTGTAGTGCCTAGTACACTGGGATTTCATAAGTATTTATCGAGATTGATTCTCCCATAATGACAAAGGTGTGTAGATTCAGTTCTATGGGATTGCATGGGAAAGAAAAGTGGTAAACAAATCACTACTGAATTCTAATTGATGACACCTTAATCACAAACAACCCATGGACCTTATATAACCTAGAAAATCAAGGCGAGTTGAGCTCATTAATTCTAATTGCAAACATGAAATAAAATAATTTCCTGCTTCATCACTTGCAGCAATTATCTTGCTTCCTAGATATCATCAAATTTAGGCTGTGTCTATGCACAAACTAGTTCTGAAAAAAAAATTGTTGAATTCAGCCAGAACATTGTTACTTTTTAAATTACTATCACCAGATAATATTTAGTTAAATTTACTGAATTCTATACATTTTCTGATCCCCTTCCCTCTCCCCAAAGTAATTTTTATGTGTAGAATCAGCTTCCTTGTTCTCTACCTCTAGCCTGGAGAAAATTGGAAAACATGAAAAAGTTCAGGCTATTAACATTTTAAAAATTGATCTTTCTTAAGAATATTTTTCCCAGTTACAATATAACATTTTTAACCTTTTTTTTAAATTTTGAGATCCAAATTCTCTTCCTTGTTCCTTATCTACTCCTTTATCAAGAAGGCAAGCAATTTGATATAGATTATTTATATGTAGTCATGAAAAGGTGTGTTATGAAAGAAAAATAGAAACTCTCTTCCCCCCAAAACAAGAAGAAAATGAAGTTAAAAAATAAGCTTTAATCTGTATTCTGGCTCTACCAGTTGTATAAGTCCTTTGGAATTGTCTTAAATAATTGTATGTCTGAGAATAGCTAAGTCATTCACAATTGATCATTATAGAATATTGCAGTGACTGTGTACAATATGCTTTTCATTCTGCTCACTTCACTTTGCATCAGGAAATATTTCCAGATTTTTCTGAAAGAATTCTGCTCATCATTTCTTATGGAAAAATTATATTCCATCATAATCATTTACCACATCTTGTTTAGTATTTTGCAATTGATGAATATTCTTTCAAGTTCCAATTTTTTTGCTACCACAAAAAAAGCTCCTGGGGCAGCTAGGTGGAGCAGTGGATAGAGCACAGGCCCTAGAGTCAGGAGGACCTGGGTTCAAATCCAGCCTAATAATTACCTAGCTGTGTGGCCTTGGGCAAGCCACTTAATCCTATTTGCCTTGCAAAAACCTAAAAAAAAAAAAAAAAGAGCTCCTATAAATATTTTTGTACTTATATGTACTTTTTCTTTTTCTTTTTTTTTTAAATTAAATCTCTGTGGGGTACAGATTTAGAAGTAGTATTGATGGATCAAAGGGTACACACAGTTCTACAGCACTTTGAGCATAGTTCCAAATTACTCTCTAAAACGGTTGGATCAATTCGTAACATTAATAGGTCATTAGTGTTCCAATTTTCACACATTTCCTTCAGCATTTATCACATTCCTTTCCTTCCATATTAACCAGTATGATTAGTATGAGATAGTATCACAGAGTAGTTTTAATTTGCATTGATTTATAGAATTTTTATTTGACTACAGATAACTTTGAGTTCTTCTGAAAACTGTCTTTTAATATCTTTTGATCATTTATAGGGAATGACTTTATTCTTATAAATTTGATTCAATTTTCAAAAATTTAAGAAATAAGGTTGTTTTCTGAGAAATTTGATGTACAAACTCCTCCCTCCCAGGTTTCTGCTTTCTTAGTTGAATTAGTTTTTTTTTTTTTGTGGAAGGCTTTTTGAATTTAATGTAATTAAAATTATTTACTTTATAAACAGTGGTGCTTTCTATTTCTTGTTTAGTTATAAATTCTCTTAACCATAGACTTGACAGGAAAATTATTCCATGCTCCCTTAATTTGCTTATAGTATCACCCTTTATATCTAAATCATGTATCTTTTGATTTTATCTTGTTACACCTTATTTTGTTTTGAGCTGAATGGCAAACTTTTTTTAAAACCCTTACTAAGTACATGTGACTTGAGGAAGGGGACAGAAAAATATAGCACAGTTTAGCTAAGATACAGAGTCTACCCTCATGGAATTTAATTTAGCAGGGAGCTTAGATAATAATAAGCTATATCTTCCAAGTAACTTATAATTATTAACCAAATTAATTTTATATTTTATTAATAATTATATATAATACATAATCTAATATTTACTAAATTATAAATAATTAATAAGTAGTTAATAATTATCATTGTTAGTAAATAGTTAATAATTTTTCATAACAAATGAAGTAAGGAAGGAAACAAACATTTATTAAGTTCTAGTTTATGTGCTGTTATTATGCTAATAGCTTAATAAATATTATTGCCTTTGATCTTGATAATGATCCTTTAAGGGAGGTGCTATTACTCCCTCCATTTTACAGTCAAGGACACTGAGGCAAAGAGAAGTGACTTAAAAAGCTGATAAGCATCTGGGGTAGAATTTGAATTCAGATCTTCCTGACTCTAGTACTCTATTCATTGCACCATCAACTGCCTTTATATAAAACAATGCTTAACTCATCAGAGGCATAAGCATTATATTCAAAGCAAAGGACTGCCATAATTGAATATCCTTTTTTCCTGATAAAAATCTCATGTTGACTTCTTTGGAGCATACCTCTCTTTTCCTTCTGCTCTCCCTTATTCTCTACCCTTCCTTATATTGTCATTGATAAATGTGTCATATTTTTCAGGGATATCTTATAGTTCTTGTGATTTCTTTTTAACATTTTTCATTTTTGACTTACCTTCATGTGATCCATATATCAATTGGAAGCAGACTCCTAAAATAGTCTACTTAGGTTTAGTTTTAGACAGAAGTCTCTAACACAACCTCTCTAGCTTCCATCTCTCATCCTGGGAAACCTTGGGAATGCTGATATCTGGCTCATTTTAGTCTCTTCCAAAGGGCCTTCAGTTTATCTACAAGAATTAAGATTATTAATAATAATAAAATAATAATAATAATAATACCTACTTCCTAGAGTTGTTGTGAGGATAAAATAAGATAATATTTTTATAGCACTGCAAATCTTCAAAACATTAAAAATGATATTATTATTTTTAATTTCACTGTTATTTTTAACAAGAAATAAATATGGCACAGGTTTTTTCACCAGGTAAAAATATAGAAAGACCTCATGTACAAGCCCTTCAGTAGTCAAGAAAACTCTCTTCTCCTTTCCCGGATGGTATCAAGTAACTCTTGATTTCATGGGATTTCCCATTTGAGGGAATTATAACATCTTTGGGTTTACTCCACTGTGTTTCATAGTGATTCCCTATTTCCTTTGTTTCTTAGTTATTTAACCACTCAAAGCCCATGTTTCATGACCATGTCAATCTTTCTGTCCACACAAGTTCCCTACTGCATTGCTCTTGTGGAAGCTCTGTCTCCCCCAGGGTCCATGTAGATGCAGTGGCCTGTCCATTCCTCAGGTCTGCATATGGTGTCACTCATTTAAGTATTTTCTGTGATCTAAATGGTCCTTTTTAAATGAAAGCAGCAATGCTCTTGCTAGAATCTTCCACATAGGAATTCTATTCCAGTTAATAATTAAAATAATTCAGTTAGTCTTTCCTTACCCTCTACTCTATAACCCCCAAAAGAAAAATAAGCAAACAAACAACAGGCTTGGGTGCAGACAATCCAATTTCTTGTTTCTTGTGGGCCTGACACCACAGGGGGAAACTAACAAGCTTAGACTAAATGTCTTAAATGAATAATTGAAAACAACAAATTTGGATGATAAATTATGGATTAGAGGTTAAGTTACTTCAGAATCATTACCAGAAAGCATAGGAATGTTCAAATGTGAGTTTCAACCTCTATGTGTTTATGTTGTTGCTTTTAGAAAAAAAGAAAATGACCCCAAATAAATCAATACACCCCCAACTAGGAAAAGTCCAAAGCATTAGGAAAAATTACCCACCATTCCAAGAATGCTCATAGGCAATTTTTCTGAGCCTAGTTGCATAGTAATTACAGCCAAATTCCCATTGGCAAATGCATGAGATAACACATGAGGGTGGAAATTGGCTGTATTTTATTTAAAATCACAATCAAACATTTGCAGTGGTAATCTAACAAAAATGTCTTTGTTAGTACTTCCTCTTTGTGATAGGAGCTGAAATATCAGATAATCCCTTTTGGCCTAGAGACTAACATTAGAAAATTATCCACAGTCACTAGTAGACACACATCCATACCCATGAGCATGCACACAATGAAACATTTCGTGTAATACTACTTCAGTGGCTTGTGGAGATGAACGTATGAATGTGGGTTGGCAACTGGAATTGGCAGGAAAGGTGAACAGTAACCATGTGTAGAAAGGACCATGGGCTGATTTATTGAAAAATGGTAAGGTAGAAAGTAAATTTGGATCGAAAGCTCTTGGACAGTCATTTCTCTAAGCTGTTCATGAAGTCATAGAGAGAGTTCCTTTACTGGGGGTAGGTAGAGATGAGTATGGAATGGCAATAACTATCCTTTCTAAGGATAGCAACTATATTTAATTTGACCCACACTTTTAAAATTGAGAGTAAAGGAAATTCTGGTAGAAAAATACATGAGAAGAACAGGGAGCCAGCTGTTGTCAGCTGCATAGTACTTTCCCATGTTAACCCAAATTTAACCCATGGCCCTTTGGGTTCACATAGATCCAAATTCAATTAAAAAAAATTAAATGCTCTTTCTTGGTGTAACCTAGCAATCGTTAACAATAGCAAACATTTCAATATTTAAATAAAAAGTGTAGAAGAGATCCAGGTTCAATCTGGAAGACATCAATAATTAATAATCTCTGTCACTCACGCCCCTCCCCAGAGTTATTCTGATTTGCTTTTTGCTGTCATGTTGGTATCCTTTGCAAGCTAACAAAACACACAATGCAAAGCCAATTTATTTCATGCAACAAAGAATACAGAAAGGACCCATGCCTAGACCATAGTCCAGCGCTTTACTCTCTCTCTGCTAATTCCCACCTTTTCCAGGCATATATATGGTCATTCCAGACTTGAAGTTCTAGACCTTGCAGTCTAGATATTCTCCTCATGAGAAAAAAAATGGAGGTTCCTAATGAGTCAGACTATGACTGGTTAGCTCTACCTTTTCCAGGGACCTGTAAAGTTACTCCAGATTTATAGCACTGCTCTGGGGATTAACTCTGCCTCCTACCAAAACTCATACACAATGAGAAGAAGGCTTTGGGTCACTGTGCTGTTTGTCCTTCATTCTTTTTTGTTTTTCAAGGTAATGGGGTTAAGTGACTTGTCCAGGGTCACACAGCTAGCTTATTTTTGTCTGAGGTTGGATTTGAACTCAAGTCCTTCCTGACTTCAGGGTTGGTGCTCCATCCACTGTGACACCTAACTTCCCTGTCTTCATTCTTCAAGAAGACCATGACATCAGATGATGCTATGACAAGCACATGAATTGGATTTGAGTGTGGGAGAGCTGTGCTAAGTCATCAGTCTCACTTTCTCCTCCAAAGCCATCTGGGTCCAGTGGTCACATAGGAATCAGAAAGACTGAAGATGACCCTGGATGCGAGGCAATCAGGATTAAGTGACTTGCCCAAGGTCATATAGCTAGTTAAGTGGCAAGTATCTGAAGCTGGATTTGAACTCCCATCCTCCTGACTTCATGACCAGTGTTCTATCCACTATGCTACCTAGATGCCCTACTACCTACTACTACTACTACCAACAATAATCATAATCATAATAATAGCTAGTATTTAAATAATGATTGAAGACTGAAATGAAAATATATGCGGACTGCTCATGACCCCAGCACTTCCAAGTATGTCTGGAATAAGATTAAAATGTAATTGAGAAATATTTAACAAAATAAAAATACAAGAAAACAGATAATATTACTTTTTTTACACATTATTTTTTTTAGGTTTTTTTTTTTTTTTTTTTTGCAAGGCAATGGGGTTAAGTGGCTTGCCCAAGGCCACACAGCTAGGTAATTATTAAGTGTTTGAGGTCTGATATGAACTCAGGTACTCCTGACTCCAGGGCCGGTGCTCTATCCACTGTGCCACCTAGCTGCCCCGATAATATTACTTTTTAAAACTAAGTCAATATTCTGCCTGTAAGCATATTTATCATATTTTTATTGTTATTGTCAGTCATATCTTACTCTTAATGACCTTATTTGGGATCTTCTTGGCAGATACTTGGCAGATTGATTTCCCATTTCCTTCTGCAGCTCATTTTACAGATGAGGAAACTGAGGTAAACAGGGATCAGAGAGGTTCTCAGGGTTTCACATCTAAGAAGTATCTGAGGTCATATTTGAACTCAGGAAGATTCATCTCTATTCATTCAGTGTTCTATCCACTGTGTCATCTCACTGTCCCCATGTATATGGTTAGTGATGTTTCAATTTGAGTTCAAATTCACTGTTTTAAGGTTTACAAATACTTTACAAACATTATCTTATTATACTGGTGAAGGAAATGGTCTTGGTTTACTTCTCTACCACATGCCTCTGTGATACTGTCTTCTTTAATTTGACCCCCTTCTCTACTCCTTTGCTTCAGTGCTATTACCAGTATGTCTTCTTGGGGTCACTCTTCCTCTGGCCTACACACAACTCAGTGTGGCCAATTTCATGTTTCCAATGAGTTTTGACGTTCCCATTGCTCTATGAAGCTACTGCTGCCAGTGAAATTTCTATCACTACTAAAATTGCTGCCATCTCCTTTCCCTTCCTCAGAAAAAATGTTAACAGCTCCTAAAATAATTAATTATTGTAAGCATATTCACCTCCCTGATGTCATGGTCTTCAAAAATAAAGGACGAACATTATTCCACTGAGTCTTTTTGAGATTTTTTCCATTTGTCTTTCCAGTTTCTAGCATTCTTATTTCTTTACTTCAATATTCCCTCTTCCCTCTTCCAATGCCTAGCCAGGGACTTAAAGAAGTTTCAGTGTGGCAACAGAATCTTGGAGGAGAAAGAGAAAAGTCATTTCAACTCTTCCTCTTCAGCAGCACATTTGTATGTCCCTGTTATTCTAGAAAAACAAGGTAAGGAGGTAAGATGGCAAAACAACCATATGTTTGGAATAATGTCAAATAACACCCATTGGCAAAGTGTAAACTATTAACTAGGGGTTTCTACTTTTGCACATTTGGCTTATGATAACTAAAAAGGGCTGACACAATGCATGAAATATATCTTACTTAAAGCAGTCAGCTTCCTGAGAGTCAGGATAATTAACAAATGGTTCAAATGTAGGAAAGTCATATAAGGATGTAGAGAAGAATATTTTTGTTTCTTTAAGTGATATATTTAGTTCCTACTATGTGCATGGCATAGTATTTGTAACAACTAGAGATGTGAAAAGCACAAAGGGAGTCTAGGGTTTTGTCTTTAAACTTAAGGAACGAATTCCACTTTCTTATTACCCAAGAAATCAATCACTCAGTCTACAAATATTTATTAAATATCTACTAGGTGCTAGACATCATGCTAAGTTCTGGGGATACAAAAAGAGAGGCTAGCCAATACCTAACCTCAAGGAGTTTATGAATGAGTTTTAAGCTCAGAGGCAAATGTTTATAAACCTAGCTCCTATCAGTTAATGTTGATTTACTTGTCTTGCAACAAACCAGGCAAAGCCAAGGATATCAAGAGTTCTGAGAATAATAATTGAAGGGATGAATGACTATTGAGCAAAACTGAAATGCAGGTTTTCTTGCTTTCCCTAAACACAAGTGCTAACCACCAAGTACCCACTTCTCTTCTGCTTTCCTTTTCCTTTCTCAAACTCCCTCCTGCTTCCCAGAACCTCCACTGCATCGCCTTATATCCAGATAGGATTATAAAATCATATATTTAGGACAAGGGCCCTAAATTATTTCTCTCTCTCTCTCTCTATCTCTCTCTCTCTCTCACAGATAAGGAAGTATAACCCCAGATCTTTCTCCTCTTTTTTATTTTAAAATAAGCTACAATGTGATTGCATTTATTTTTCTTTGTAAAATTGTACATATCAACTTGTGCATATTTCTCTTGAGACAGGTCCAGTGGATAGAGCACTGGGTCTGCAGTATGGAAGATCTGAGTTTAAATCTTGCCAAAGAAGTTTACTAGCACTGTGACCCTGAACAAATCACTTAACCTTTTTGTCCTAATCTGTTGGGAAAAATGGCAAAGCATTCCAGTATCCTTGCCAAGGAAACCCCATGGTATAGTTTAGTTCATGGGGTCACAATCAGTTGTGACTAAACAACAACAATTTCCCTTGATTAACAATATCAATTGAATTTTCTGCTTAATTTTGGATTTTGTTTTGTTTGTTTTTGCCATAATGTTTCAAATTGCCATTTTTTTGGTTGTAGATCTAGACCAGCATGAGTTAAGACAAGGAAATAGTCAATAATAATTTCACTTTTGGACATGAATTTTATGAGAATAGTGATGTATGTATAGAAACAGTTTTAAATTGATGATTAGGTTCAGCCTTATAGAGTATGTCTTGTTGGACTGCATCTTGAGTTCTTTTTGCTTTTTTTGGAATATCCTCTTCTATTTGTTCCTTTAAGTTATTGTGAATATATTATAATCCTGGACTATTTAAGTTGGCATTCCTTCATAACTCAAGGTGCTTCTTTTGTTTATTATCAGATTTATAATGAAATTTTGCCATTACATAATTTGGAGTTTCACACATGGAGTTTTTCTTTGGTGGAAATCTGGAATCAATCTATGGGTCTTTTGTTGTGCACATTCAAAAGTTTGGAGTAATTTTAATGTATTTTTCCTACAATAGGGAATTCATATTTTGGTTTTGTCATGTTCTAGGAGTTCTATGATTCATGAGTTATTTCTCTTTAAGCTCTTCAAGGTCAGTTGCTTTTGCTTAGCATTCTCATGTTCTTTTCAAGTAATTGCCTTTTGCTTTTCTTCTATACAATTTTCTTTTGCTTTTTTAATTTTTGCTCTTCAAATGTGTCATTCTCTCTTTTACAACCCCTTCTTTGAATATATTTACCATTGAGTTTTTTTCTGTTTTTTATTTATCTTTTATTTCCTAGTTCAGAACTCTGATGTCTAACCTAATCTCGTTCCTAATATCTTCTTTTAAAGTTTTATTTTTTTTTTTTACCATTTTGGAATTTCTTACAGTTATTCTTTGATCTGTGGAAAGTTCACACAATTTTAATTTTCACTGAGCATTTTTGGTTAATTTTTCCTTCATATTATACCTTGAACATCCATTCATTTTTCTTATGTCTTTATGAGCTTTTCTGTTGGTTGACTTATTTGGGGATTAGGCTTAGATTTTTGGTCTATTAGCCTTCAAAAATTCTTTTATATAGATTTTTTGTCTTCTTACTCATTGGCTCTTGCCTATTCAAAGGCTATTCAGACTGAATCTGATTGGTGGGAAGTGGGAGGAGGGATGGAACAGGGTCAGGAAGGAATATCCATATAAAGAACAAATCTGAGAGGTTTGTGCTGGTTGGCAGTGGTATGGGTTGAGGGCAGAGACTCAGGGTTGTTTAATGAAATTTTTACTTTGTCCAATTTTTCTGTTCTGTTGTCTTATGGATTCAGCTTTGATTCCTCTATGTCTGGCACATAATTCCTTTTTCTGAGATTTTTAGAGTTTCCTGAAAAGCAACTACCACATACCTTGTTTGCATGAATCTCAGGTCCTTCTCTCTTCATTCCTTACCAAAAGAGACCCCAATAAACCAACAACAACAACAACAACCTATACCTGTCTTTCCTTCTATTTTTATCAACATTTTCTCCTGCTCTAAGTAACTATCTGTAGGGCTTTCCTGAGACTCAGCTCCTTAGCACACAGATGACCATCACTGTGGGAAGTGAAGATCAAATTATAGTCCTTAATGTCCCCAAATCACTTGACAGATTCTATCTGCATGACATTTCTCATGTCCTGAAACAGAGTGAGGAGGGTGAGCTAGGGGAAGAATAGATAGAAACTTGGCAGTTTTCATTCTCCAGTCTTTGCTCCCATGCTTCAAATGCTTTCTTTCCCTTCACCTGGATCCCTTTTCTTTCCCTCTCAGTGCTAAGTTCCCCCAGAATCTCTATTTTGAGAAAGAATCCAGACCAGCTATCCTTCTTTCTCTAGATTTTGCTACCATGTCTTTTTATAGCTCCCTTCTCCAACACCCCCCCACAAGTCTTCTGCTGTTCAAATGTAAGCTCCTCGAGGGCAGGGACTGTCTGTTTGTAATTGTATCTTCAGAGCTGAATACATACAGTATACGCTTCCTAAATGCTTGTTGATTTGACAACCAGACATCACTACTCATCCTCATCCTCTGAAAAAAAAATCAGCTGTCTATAAGTCACTGGAAAATGCTTACATATTCAGACTATTTCATAGGATAGAATAGAACAAAGATAGCTTTTTTTTAATGTTCGTCTAATGCCTTTTGCTTTTCCACCATATTAATTTCACAATATGTCTTCCATACTTCCTTTCCTTAAAGAGTCCTCACAAGAGTAGCTTTAGAAGAGTATCAATCAACATACAGGATCACAAGATTGTTAATGTCTGAAGGGACCTGAGAGCTTATAGCTAATGTAGAGTAAACGTAGTAGGATAGATTTGTCCTAGGAACAATAATAACTGATATTTATATAATACCATAAGGTTTAAAATGACTTTACACGTATTGTTTCATTTGATCATCACAACCCCTCTGAGAGTTATATCTATATTACAAATGAGGAAACTGAGGATAAAATGTTAAATACCTTTACCAGAGAAACACTGTAAATTTCTGAGTGCATTTTAAGCATGTCTTCTTGACTTGCAAGTCCAGGATTCTAAGACTTCCATAGAAGACTGTTACATTCTGTTACAGTGATCTTTGATCCAGTCGGTTATAGTGATCTTTGATCCAGTTGGTTACAGTGATCTTTGATCCAGTTGGTTACAGTGATCTTTGATCCAGTCAGTTGACTATCTTATTAATGAAGTGCCTGATTGGTCTCTGTCTCATATCTATATCTTTCATGCTTAAGAGCTAGAAAGACAAAGACATAATTAGACATAATTGGGCAACTAGGGGATGTAGTAGAATCAGGAAGAAGCATCTTCATGAGTTCAAATTTGACTTCAGACCAGATTTGTGTGACCCTCAGCAAGTTAGTTAATGCTACTTGCCTTCCTCTTCTGTAAAATGAATTGGAGAAGGAAATGGCAAACTATGCCAGTATCTCTGCCAAGAAAACCCCCAAAATGGGGGTAACCAAGAGTTGGGCACAACTGAACAACAAATCAACAAAAGTACAACCCCTTCATTTTATAGATGAGGAAACTGAGCTCAAGTAATCCATTGACTCCTGACTCCTAAAGAGTTTTCTACTGTATAATACCATTCCTGTGGTGTTATAATAATAGGGCACATTTTAAGGAACAGGATCTAAAGAGTGTCCTATTGACCAGTCACAGACTCAGATCAGAACATTTGAATTCTTGAATGCACATAAGAGCATAAGATTTTTTATTTAAATAGCATCATTTGATGAACATTGAATTATTTCTTTGCTTAACTATCTAGCCATCTTATTTGAAAATAATATTCTGGAAGAAAGCCATCTAGAACAAAGGACTCTGATTGATGAATTGGTTGATTCAATAGTTATTGAGTGTCCATTATGAACATCAGTCCCACCTGAGACTCATTAGCTCTGTGTGGGTGAAGCAAGATTGAACAGTAGATAGCTCCTGAATGTCCTTGAATAAACTAGACAACAATACTTGCCTGGGAATCTTTTCTAGTCCAGCTGAAAAAGTTTCCTGAAC
This sequence comes from Macrotis lagotis, assembly GCF_037893015.1. Classification (NCBI taxonomy): domain Eukaryota; kingdom Metazoa; phylum Chordata; class Mammalia; order Peramelemorphia; family Peramelidae; genus Macrotis; species Macrotis lagotis. Next base: position 154,984,034 of record NC_133659.1, on the reverse strand, counting down.
CCTACTTAAGTAGTTTGTTCACAATTTTGTTCTGCTCTTTCCTGGTACTGCTCTAACTGTATTTCTCTAACTGCTATTTCAGTTGAACCATCTGTTAAAAGTTTGACTTGTACTTTTATTCCTCTCCCCCGACAGTAGCTGCATGGATGAAGGTCAGATTGCAAAGGCAAGAGCTGTCTAGAGAACACAAAATACAAAGCAAGATGGTAGGGTGTTTTAGAGCACTGGGCCTGGTGTTAGGAATATCTGAATTCAAATTTGGCTTCCGACATTTATTAGCTGTATAATCCTCCTCATCTCTGGTTTCTCTGGCTTCCTTCTAGCTTCTCTGGCTTCTTTTAAGTATGATCTAAAATCCAGGTTTTTCTGAGAGTATCCTGCTTATCATTTCTTATAGCAGAATAATAAAAATAATACTTTTTTACTCTAGTTTTTTGAGATTTTTTTTTGAGGAGGGGAGTCCATGTTTTCTTTCATAACATGACTTTTATAGAAATGTTTCACATCACTATACATTTATAAATTATATCAAAATGCTTACTTTCTCAATGAGAGGGCGTGCTTTTCACCCCAATTTCCTCAACTGCAAACTGGGGACAATAGTTCTTCCTTGATATTCTCTTTTAGGTTTTTTTAGGATTTCACTATCTCCTAGTTTTCCACCTATCTACCTAAACTCTTCCTCTGTCTCCTTTTTTTGGATCCTCTTCCAGATCACATCCTCTAAATGAAGACATCTCTCAGGGTTCTTTCCTGAGCCCTTTTCTCTTTCCTTTTATACTTCTTCACTTGGTGATCTCATCAACTTCCATGGATTTAATTACCATCTCTATGCTGAGGATTCTCAAGTCAGCCTATCCTATCCCAATTTTTCAGGTAATCTCCTAACTCACGTCTTCTACTGCCTTTCAGATATCTTGACTTGGATATTCAGTAGATATTTTAAACAATGTAATAATCCAAAAAAATTCATTATCTTTCCCAAAATCTCACTATTATATACCTTACCATCATCCAACCTTCCTTATTTCTGTAGAAGACAACTCCAATATCCCAATCCCTCAATCTCACAATCTAGGAATCATCCTCTACTCATTATCTCTCATCTACCTCTATATAATTGGCTGCTAAAGTCCATCAATTTCATGCTTGAAATAAATCTTTCTTAATTCTAATGCCTTCTTTTTGTTAATTTTTTTGTACTTAACTTGTATGTGGCTTGTTTTGCATATATTTATTAGTATGTAGTCTCCCTTAATAGATTGTAGGCATCTTTAGGAAAGGAATTGTCTTTTGCCTTGTTTTAAATCCTTGCTACTTAGAAAAGTGCCTGGCATACCTTTGCAACATCTCTGCACTATGCCACCCTCTCTTCTCTGACAGGTTTTCATAAACACATGTTTGGATTATTGCAATAGAATACGGTGGGTCTGCCTCAAATATTTCCCCACTCCAATCCAGCCTGCACTTTGTCATCAAAGTGATTTTCTTGAAGTACAGGTCCAACCATGTCACTTCCTACTCAATAAACTTCAGTGACTTTTTACTGCATCCAGAATTAAATACAAAATTTTCTGATTAATATTCAAAAATCTTTATAATTTAGTCCCTTCCTACCTTCCCAATCTTCTGTTCCTTATTTGTCACCATGTACTCCCTGATCCAGGGCACTGGCCTTCTTGCTATTCCACAAAAAAAAAAAAGGCAATCCATCTCTTGGCTCCAGATACTTTCTCTGACTGTCCCTCACATCTAGAATGCTCTCCCTCCTCAACTCTGTCTTCTAGCTTCCTTTTCTTCCTTTAAGTCTCATAAAAAATCTATGTTTTTCTGAGAGTATCCTGCTTATCATTTCTTATAGCAGAATAATAAAATAGTACTTTTCCTTTAGTTTTTTCTTTTTTTTAAGGAGGTGGTATCTATGTTTTCTTTCATAACATGACTATTATGGAAATGTTCTGCATGACTATACCTTTATAAATTATATCAAATTGCTTACCTTCTCAATGAAAGGGGGTGGGGTGGGAGGGTGGAAGGGAGAGAATTTTTTTAAAAAGAATGTTAAAAATTGTTTTTACATGTAACCGGGGAAAATAAAATACTAAATAAATAATTTCTTTTAAAAAGACAGAAAAAGAATGAGTTCTGTTTGGGAAATATTAGTGGAAGAATTATGAGGAATAGTGTGACACAATGGATTGGACTTTGGACTTTAAAGCAGGAAGACAAAGGCTGTGAAAATACATCTTTTACAAAAGTAAGCAGGTAAATGAGTTTGAGTCATGAATGTATGGGTACAAAGTAGAAGGTAGGCAACTCTTGCCCATTACCATGATTATGAGCTTGTTTCTGGAATGGGAAAAAGTATGAAATAAAATCCAGAGATAGGTTTGACCACAGGGTCAAGAGTGGTCACAGCGGTCCCATGGTTCCCTTAACTTAGCTTGGATTCTCAGTTTTGAAAGGTACTTCTTAGGCCCAACTATTCAAGTGTATTTACATTTCTAGATTTTTTCTTGACTCCTAAATGGTGAACTTTGGTGATCAGAAGAATAGTCCTACCCTTATTAGAAAAAAGGAAGTTGGGGGTAGATGTTGTCAGGAGAAAAAGAATGAGTCCTAGGTTCTATATGTATGAGGATAGTTATAGCTATATGTATGTATGAGGATAGAATTGGAAATTGATCACTGAACAAATTGTGACATGTGATTTTAACTGAATGCCATTCTACTGTAAGAGTATAATGCTCTCAGAAAAACCTGGAAAGACTTAAGGAGCTAATGCAAAGCAAAATATACTCTATTCAAAGTATCAGAAATATTGTAAGATGATCAGCTGTGAATGACTTAGTTTTTGTCAGTAATACCTTGACCCAAGACAACTCTGAGGAACTTATGGTAATGAATGCTATATCTATCCCTAGAGAAAGAGCTGAATGTATCTGAATACAGATTTATTTATTTATTTGTTTGTTTGTTTGTTTGTTTATTTTAGGTTTTTGCAAGGCAAATGGGGTTAAGTGGCTTGCCCAAGGCCACAGAACTAGGTAATATTAAGTGTCTGAGGTCAAATTTAAACTCAGGTACTCCTGACTCCAGGGCTGGTATTCTATACACTGTGCCACCTAGCTGCCCATTTACTTTTTTTTAAATTTTATTTTTCTTGAGATTTCTTTGCTAAAGTTTGTCTTTGTTTTCTTTCATAATATAACTGTTACAGAAATGTTTTGCATGACTACAACCTATGTAACCTATATCAAATTACCTGCTTTCTCAATAGGGTGGGTGGAAGGGAGAGAATTTGGAAGTCAAAGTTTTTTTTAAAAACTTTCATATTTATTCAGGGGAAAATAGAATACTAAATGAATAATTTTTTTTTTTAAAAAAAAAAAAGAAAAATGTGTCCTGTTTGGAAATGTTAATGGAATTATGAGGGACAGTGGAGCATACTAGATAGAGCTTTGGACTTTGAGTTAGGAAAAACTAAGTCTGCCTCATAATAGCTGTGTTACTAAGGTCAAGTCACCCACCCTCTCTGAATCAGAATTCCATAGTAAGAGCATCCTAAACAGTGGTTAATTGACTAATTAGCATTTCAAAGACAATCAAAAGAAGTAATAAGGCTCTGAAATCCTACACCAAATAATATGAGAGTCATTTATCTACCCTACCCAGGGTATGAGAAGAGTAGTTTTCTTTGAGTTTTTATGACAATCTGTTGAGTCTTTCTTTGACTCTCTTTTACTTTGTACTCTTTCTGCCTCATTTTTTTCACTCTATCTTTAACTATCCATCATACAGTTTTGGAGTATACTTTTAAGTATCTATTATAGTGATTAAAAAAGACTTTTTCTTTGTTCTTAATTTACAAATCAGGTGAATTTACCAGTTATATGTCTCTCACTGTCAAAATTCTGTTTTTGTTTTTTTACAAAAAAAATCATTTAATTAAACAGTATAGCAAAAACAGAAATCTGATAGTAAACACTTCAAATCCTTAATATAAACTCTCTCGTAGGGTATTATACCACAAGAAGGAGAGGGGACATATGTGGGGAACATATGTGTCCAGGGGACACACTAAACTAGGGGTGGTTTAGTGGGGAGGGAGATATAAATTAGATATAACCTCAGACAGGAGGACATAAATAGGCGAGTGACTTTTAAAATGAAGCCCTTCTTTGTCTTTTCTTTACTGATGATGATTTCCTCAGACAATGCCACCCATTTGTAAACTTAGTCATCTGTTGAGATATACTTGCTGACATAAACTTATCTTTAGCTGCAGTGAGTGGAGGGAGGAGGGTTACATCAACTTTTCTAGAGCATAACCCTAGTGACTGAATTTACTCTGTTAAATTGTAATTTCAGACCCCAGCTAGCTATAACCAGTCAGCTTACTAAATAAGCTTTTGGGACTTTAAGTTTTTTCTTTAAAATTGTAATAAATTTTGCTGCTATATTTTGTTTTTATGTCCCTTATTTTTCATAATTCCTTCCAGTATCTTTTCCCCTCTTTGTTCCCCTTTCAAATAATCACCCCATTTAACAAATAATATTTTAAAGGAAAAATAAAGAAAAACAGGAAGTCAGTCAAACCAAACAATTGATAAATCAATCACCAATAAAATCTAAAAACATATGGAATGTTTATCACCTGTGGGGACCTCCCATCTCTATAAAGGAGTAGAATGAAAATGTCTTCTCACATATTTTCTTTGGGACTATACTTTTTCCTTTGTAATTTTGAGGCATTCATGTTTAATGGTGGTTTTTGTTTTTCCCATTTGTGTTGTTGCAGTCATTGTATACATTGTTTTTCTTGACTGTGTTTATTTCATTCTGTATCACTTCATGTAAATCTTTCCTTGCTTCTCTCTGATCATATTGGTCATCTCATCTATTATGGAACTGTTCTATTATATTCATGTACCATAGCTTGTTTAGCCATTTCCCAATCAGTACACATCTACTTTGTTCCCAGTTGTTTACTATTATGAAAAGTGCTGTTGTAAATAAATATTTTTGCATTTATGTTTCTACTAAAAAGCATTTATATAGTGCTTCAAGGTTTGCAAAGTTATTTACAAATATTATCTCATTTGAACCTCATAATAGTCCTGAGGGAGGTAGATGCTATTATTATCCTCATTCTACAGATGAGAAAACTGAGTCAGAGAGTTTAAGTGATTTGTCCAGCTAGCAAGTTTCTAAAGTTGGACTTGAACTTGTCTTTCTGTTTCCAGATCCTGTTCACCATCTATTGAGTGCCCAGTTGTCTTTCTAATCAATGCCATCCTGGGAATATATCTTTAGTAGTGCAATCTCTGAGTCAAAAGATGTGACATTTTGGTCATTTCATTTTGTAATTCTAAATTATTTTCCAAAATGACTGATTCACAAATCTACTAACATTAGGGTATATCCCAATAATGACCATTCCCAACTTTGCCATTTTCTGGATATGAGGTGAAGCAGTAATTTTGATTTTGATTTTTCTTTTTATTAGTGATTTGGAGTATTCATTCATATGGTTGTTAATTGCTTGAAATTTTTTTTAATTTGTTTATATCCTTTGACCACTAATCTATAGAGAATGACTTTGGGTCATATATATAGATAGTATGTGCATATATGTACATATATATGAAATATTATTTTTTCAATGTGTTTTAGATATGAAATTCTTATTTAGAAAATTTGATAAGTGATTGTGCTCTCTTTTTAATCCTACAAGCATTGATTTTGTCATGATGAAGTTTTTCTCTTTCAAGTAATCAAATCATATATTATTTCTTTTGTAGGTGCCTCTATTATTTATTTGGTTAAGGATGTATCTTCTCTTCTAGCTGTAAATATATATTAACTGTTTCTGTTTTAATTTTTGTGGTATGATATTTAATATTCAATTCAAGTATTCACTTTGAATTTATTGTGCAATATGGTATATGATTTTTGACTAAATCTAATTTTAACTACACTATTTTCAGTTTTCCCAGCAGCTTGGGGGGAAGGGGGAAGGGGGAAGGGACAGTTTCTGAAGTACTTTAGTTTTTGATTTATTGAGCACAGAATAATTTATTCCCATTGGTTCTGATTCTCCCTTGAGAACCAGATATTCCACTGATATACTTCTATTTTTTAAATCCAGTCCCAAATGGTTTGATGACTGCTGCTTTATAATAATAGTTTGAGCTCTAGAATTACTATTCCTCTTTTATTACTTTTAAGTTTTTTATCCTTGATATTCTAGATTTTTTTCCCTCCAAATGGATTTTGTTATTATAGCATCCAGTTCTATAAATTAACTTTTTGATAATTTAGTTGGTATAACAGTGATACTATAAATTAGCTTTGGTAGTATTTCCATTTTTATTACGCTGACACAGTCCATTCTTGAGCATAAATATTCCTCTAACTTTTAAAATTGTTCATTATTTTTTGAAGGAGCACTTTGAAATTTAATCTTTATAAGTACTTTATAAGTTTTGATAGATTGGTTTTGAAACATGTACATTTTGTTGGTATTTTGTATAAGATTTCTGTTTCAATTATTTCTTCTTGGATTTTGTTATTGTATAGAAATACTATTGATTTGGGGAGTTTATTTTGGAGCTTCTAATTTTAATGAAGCTGTTCATTGTATTGATTACTTTCCTCTTTGATTTCCTAGATTTTCTAAGTCATCTTATCAGCAACAAAAAGAAAATCTTATCACTTCTTTGCCTATCTTTATCTTTATTTAATTTCTTTAATCTCTTTATCTTATTGCTATCTTTGCTGTAACTCTTGGCTCAGAGTACTTTGTAATTATTCTGTGGATGGAACAATGAACTTCATGAGTTCAAATCTTCAGATATTTACTAGCTGTGTGGCCTTGGGTGAGTCACTTAACCTTGTTTGCCACATTTCCTCATCTGTAAAATGAGCCAGAGAAGGAATGACAAACCTCTCCAATATTCCCAAATGGGGAATGTGACTGAAAGGACTCAACAAGAACAATACAATTGTTATCATTAGGATTTCTAGAACTATATCAAATAGCAGTGGGGAGAGTAGACATCCATACTTTACTCTTGTATTTATTAGCAAAGCTTCTAGCACATACCTATTTGCATATGGTGCTTGCTTTTGATTTTAGGCAGATTTTTTTATAATATTAAAAAGGTCCCTCTATGTCTTCACCCCCTCCTTCCACTGAATCAAGATTTTATCCCCTCATTCCCAATACATTTTAATCCCTTCCTTTGCTACATGCTCCAAGTCCTGAAGGTTCACAATCTTGACATTATCCTTGATTCCTCATTGGCTCTCATCCCTCCTGCTATCTCATGTTCTATCTGTTACCAAAACTTATTGATATGACCTTTGTTACATCTTTTGAATATGCCCCCTTCTCTCCTGTGACACTGCCACCATTCTGGTGAAAACCCTAATCACTTCATGTCTGGTCTATCGTAAGAGCCTCCTAGTAAATTTGTCTGCCTCAGTTTTCTCCACACTCTAATCAATCCTCTATTTAGCCTCGAAAAAGATTTTTCCTAAAGCACAGGTCTAATCATGTCATCCTTCTCCTCAATGAACTCTAATATCTCTCTATTGATTCTGATATTAAATACAAAATCTTTTAATTAGTATTCAGATTTTTTATAACTTTAGCCCCTTCCTACCTTTTCAGTCTCCAGTCACCTTATTCCTGGCCATGTACTTCTCAACCCAATGACACTAGAACTCCAGTAGATTCCATCTCTTGATCTTCAAATTTTTCTATTCCCATTCTTGGAATGTTTTCCCTTCTCATTTCTGCCTACTGGTTTCTCTGACCTGCTTTAAGTACCACTTAAAATTCCAATTTGTACAGGAAGTCTATCTTTACCTCTCTCATCATTATCTTCTTTTTATTAATTATTTCCTATTTATCCTGTATATAGGTTGCATGTATATCTATTTGCTTGGTATCTCCCATTAGATTGTGAACCTTTCCTACCCCCCACCTTGAGGATAGGACTGTCTTTTGACTCTTAGTTCTTAAGCATAGTACCTATTAGATAGAAATTATATATTTTATATATAGTTAATGTTTAATAACTGATTAACATCATCTTTTTTTTAATAATTCCTCTCCTTCCCTAAGAGACCACAAATCATCTCCCTTTTAAGTTCTCATGATGAACTTAAGCAGACTGAACTTAAGTAGGAAAGACTGAATGGGTTTTCTGTCCATGAACAAGCTGTCCCCCATGAGGATTTAATTCAGTTTCTTGAAGATAAACTCTATTTTCACAAAAGATAGTTGTGGAATGGTGGATAAGAGAATAGTGAGTACTATGAATCATATAGTTTTAGACTGTCTATAATCATCATTTTAACTATTAGTTTTCTAAATGTGAAATCTTTGAACAGTGACCATGAGTTGATATATTATTGAAAATACTGAACTATATCAATATTGACATTCTTGATATAAATGAAAATGGAGGACTTATAAGTTGAAGTTGGAAGACTTGGTTTAATTGCATGCCCAAAGGCTTTAAGAAATAAGATTTTATGGGACAGCATGTATACATGCTAAACCTAAACAAGGGGACCACTATGAAAAGCAAAAAACCCTTTATTTTGATATCAGAAGTCAGAAATTGCTTAAGTTGGGTTATGAAAGCTTTCTAATGCCCACTTCAGCCATAATGCTCTCATAACTATTTTCTATGGTTTCTCTTCATTTATTTTATTTTATTTGCTCTCTAAGCCTGAAAAGTATGTGAAATCAATCTACCATCATGTGTCTTTCTTTGGAAAGACATAGTTACTTAAGTATGATAGCCATCAAAACATAGGATGAAAGATCATGAGTCAAAAAGTTAGAAAGATAACAGAACTTTTAGGTAAACTCAGAACTTTTCTAAGTTTAGCTAATGAAAATTTAGGCAGTATATACTGTAATAACTGTTTACAGGAAATCTCTCCAGATTCAAATCATCTTTCTGCATATTCAAAACTATTTTCATGATGAGACAAGTGCATCCCAGGAAACAACCAACCAAAAATATGATTTATGAAAAAAAATTATAAATCTGAGGATTTTAACATTATGAAAGTATTTTGAAATATGGAAAAGAGATGTTGTAATGGAAAATTTTTAAAAAGAATGGTAAATTTGGAAATGGAAAAAGTGGATCTAGAATGTAAAGAACATATTAGTAAAATTAAGAGTGTTCCATATGAAAAGCACTTCCCTATGACATTCAAGAGGAAATACAAATATATCTGACATGTTCAATGTCTTCAAAGAAGTTACAATTTTGAAAGAGGTGATAAGTCATATTCAAATAGCCTAAAGCAAAATAAAATATATATATATATATACATATATATGTATATATATATATATATATATATATACATACATAATACAGACACAAAAGAAGTATGTGAGACCATAAAAAAGATAATCATTCTCAATTGGGGGACTTCAGGGAAACCTTCCTGGAGAAAGGTCTTAAAGAAAGGATCAGCTTTTAATAATAAATTGGGTATCTGGAGAGAGAATTACAGGCATAGGAAATAGCTAGAGTAAAAGGATGAAGTAAAAAAAAACTCAGAACATGCTTTATGAAGTGCTTTACAGGAAATGGCATAAAATTAAATTGGAAAGGCAAGTTGGAATCAGATTATGGAGGACTTTCTTCAAATATCAAGATGTGGGGCAGAGCTAATATAGCAACAGGAGAGGACCTTCTCTCAGTTAGTTACTCTGGAGCAAAACTTATAAACTAAGGACTCAAACTACATTTTCGAGAGACAGAACCCACAGAGGGATCCAGTGAGGCAATTCTCCAACCCAAGGTAACCTGGAAAAGAGTGGAAAGGCTTGTCTCCATGGATCGGAGAGGTGGCCCACCAGAGGGGTGGCCGGTGAGAGCAAAAGGAACTTCAGCCTCCTGGAGGGAGCCCCAGGGCACTGGGAGCCGTGGCTCACAGCAGTGGGGACAGTTTCCTGATCTACACACCAGGGAGCATCAGGCACAACTTGAGGGGAACAGCGGGGGTACCACTGCCAGAGCAAACACGTGAAGCCCAACCCTCAGGGCACACAGAGGGCAGCATGTCCAGGGAAGCCCAGATCCAGGAAACAGAATCAGGCAGAGCCGGTAAACAGGAGCCCCCAGGGCATGAGCCCCATGAGCCTGGGCAGGGGAGTGAAGAGACTGCCGAGCTCTGTCCTCTGCCCCTAGAACAGGACTCTGGGGTTCTGACCACATTCAGATCCTGATCCCAGTCTAGGCCCCCCCATAGAACAGCAGGGCCCCCCTAACTCAGCCCATGGCAGAGCGGGGCACTTATGGTCATTCACAGACCAGGAGGGAGGACAGAGTCTCACACACTGAGATTCTTTTGGGGGTGTCCCAAAAGCTCGGGAAGCACCCCAAAACCAGGCTCAGGCTGGGGAAATGAGTATGCAGAGAAAAAAGATGAACACCATTGAGAAATACTTTGCCTGTGATCCCAAGAAGGATCAAAACACTCAGTCTGTAGATGAGGAGGTACAAGCTCCTGCATCTAAAGACTCCAGGAAAAACAAAAATTGGGTTCAGGCCATGACAGAGCTCAAAAAAGACTTTGAAAATCAAGTGAGGGAGATAGAGGAACAATTGGGAAAAGAAATGAGAGAGATTCAGGAAAAACATGAAAATGAAGTCAGCAGCTTAGTCAAGGAGATCCAAAAATATGCTGAAGAAAATAACATGTTAAAAACCAGCATAGGTCAAATAGATAAAACAGTTCAAAAAGTTATTGAGGAGAAGAATGCTTTAAAAAGCAGAATTGGTCAGATGGAAAAGGAGATAAGAAAACTCTCTGAGGAGAATAAATCCTTCAGACAAAAAAGAGAACTCAGGGAGATTGCTGATTTTACAAGAATCAGGACTTAATACTTCAAAAGCAAAAGAATGAAAAATTAGAAGAAAATGTGAAACATCTCATTGAAAAAACAACTGATATGGAAAACAGATTTAGGAAAGATAATTTAAAAAATATTTGAATATCTGAAAGTCATGACCAGGAAAAGAGCCTTGACAATCATTTTCAAAGAATTATTACAGGAAAATTGCCCTAATATCCTAGAAGCAGAGGGCAAAATAGAAATGGAGAGAATCCACCGATCCCCCTGAGAAAGAGATCCCAACAAACCAACCCCCAGGAATATTATAGCCAAGTTCCAGAACTCCCAAGTCAAAGAGAAAATATTACAAGCAGCCAGAAGGACACAGTTCAAATATCATGGAGCTGCAGTCAGGATCACACAGGACTTAGCAGCAACTACATTAAAAGCTCGTAGGGCTTGGAATATAATATTCTGGAAGGCAAAAGAGCTTAGAATGCAACCAAGAATCAACTACCCAGCAAAACTGAAATCCTCTTCCAGGGAAAAAGAATGGACTTTCAATGAAACGGGGGAATTTCAAATGTTCCTGTTGGAATGGCCAGAGCTGAATAGAAGGTTTGATCTTCAAATACAGAACTCAGGTGAAGCATAGAGAGTGGAAGAGAAGAGGAAAATATGAGGGACTTAATGATGATGAACTACATGTATTCCTGTATAGAAAAATGATACTGATAATATTCATATGAACCTCATTTAATAGAGCAGGTAGAAGGAACTTTTATAGATGAAGCACAGGAGAAAACTGAATTTGAAGATGTATTGTGGTATAAAAATGTAGTCAATAGATAAAAGGGAAATGTAATGGGAGAAAGAAAAAGGAGAGGAAGAATAGGCTAAGATATTTCATATAATAAGATTTTTCTTTATTACAATAAGCTATTGCAATGATATGGAAGAGGGGAAGGCAAGGGGAATGAGGAAATCTTTACCCTCATCAGAGGTGGCTAGGAAAAGAAACAGCATATATACTCAATGAGGTATAGACATCTGTAGTAAGGAGAGAAGGGGACAGGGGGAAGGTGGGGTATGTGAGTGATGGAGGAGAGGATGGACCATGGGAGGAGAGTGGTCAGATATAACACATTTTCTTTTTTACTTCTTGCAAGGGTCTGGGATTGGATGGCCTGTCTGGGACCATAGGGCCGGGTGGACCCTGGGTAAGGGGTGGTATGTGGATTCGGGGCCTCTTGGCCCCAGGGCTGGGGATCTGTCTGCTGCACCACTCATCTACCCTACAGAAGAGACAGAGTGAAAGGAGAGAGAAAATATAGTTCATGGTAGTAGAGAAGTATGAATGGAGGGAGTTGTGATCAGCAATGGCAATGGTGGAAAAATATGGAAGTAACTTTTGTGATGGACTTATCCTAAAGAATGTGATCCACCCACAACAGAGCTGGTGGTGTTGGAACACAGACTGAAGCACATTTTTTATTATTATTATTATTTCTGGGGGGTGTTACAGGGCAAATGGGACTGGGTGGCCTGCCTGGGGCCACACAGCTGGAGCTGGGTGATTGTTGGGTGTCTGAGGCTGGATTTGGACCTGGGTGCTCCTGGCTCAAGGACCAGTGATCTGTCTGCCACCCACCTGCCCCTACTATTATTATTATTACTATTTTATTTTATTTTGGGTCTTTTTTTTGGGGGGGTTGTAGGGCAATGGGGTTGGGGTGGCTTGCATGGGGTCACACAGCTGGGTGATTGTTGGGCATATGGAGCTGGATTTGGGCTCAGGTGTTCCTGGCTCCAGGGCCCGTGCTCTGTCCACTGTGCCACCTGGCCATACCTACAATTATTATTATTATTTTTTATTTCAATTTTAATTTTTTCTCTCCCCTTTACTTTATCACTTATGTGGGTCTATATTTTCTTGGGCGGAGGGGGTAGTATGTTTACTCCTAAACAAGTATATTTTAGTAATGTATAAAAAAAATTTGTACAAAATAAGAATAAATAAATAAATTAAAAAAAAAATGTCAAGATAGCAACAAAGTGCAGACCTGGAGTCAAAAAAGACTCATCTTCCTAAGTTCAAATCTGACTTCAGATACTTATTTTTTGTGTGACCTTGGGCAAGTCACTTTACCCTGTTTGTTTCAGTGCTTCATCTATAAAATGATCTGGTGAAGGAATAGCATACCATTGCAGTATCTTTGTGAAGAAAACCCCCAGAAAGGGTTTCACACCTGAAAACGACTGAACAATAACTACAACAAGGACTAGCCCTGAAGTTTTCTGTCCAATGTGATGTAATCAGGGATGTGTATTAGGCACAGTAGGATGGTACTACAGAAAAAGCTCTGGGTTTGGACTCAAATAACATAGGTTCAAATTACCCAACTTCTGCTTGTGAATTACATGCATTTCAACAAGTTATTGAAGCTCCCTGGGCTTCAGTGTTCTCTCTAAAAGAAGATGAAATGGGACATGATGTCATCATCTTTTAGTTAGAAATTTTGTATTTCTAAAATGAACCTGTAAGCACAGGGTGTATTATAAATTGTAGTATTAACTGACTGGGAGAATTGTGACACTATTAAAAGTTGAATTGGATGAAATTCAACAAGCAATTATAAATTATAAATATCCTTCATGTGTCATAAACACTCTTTGTCACTGGAAATATAAAAACTAAGACAACTCAGCCACTGCCTTAAAGAAGATAGCATTCTCCTTGGGGGAGAGGAAGACCATGTACACAGATAAACAAGATTAAAATAGGTATAAAATAAGCCTGAAGGGCCCCACCATCTAAGAAAATGCCTTGAGCTTGCATTCAGAATGGTATAAGGGACACTAGAGGAGAATGAGGAAAGGAAGAAGCATTTATATAGCTTCTACTCTATCCTAGAAACTCTACTAAGTAATTTTTCTTTTTTTTTTTACAAATATCTCATTTGATACTCCCAACACTGCAAAATTTGTACTATTATTTTCTCCATTTCATAGATAATTAAACTGAGGCCAAAAATAGTTCAAGTGAGTTGCCCAGGGTCACACAGCTAGCTTCAGTTGCAGGTCAGATGTGAACTCAGAAAAGAGCATGATTCTGGAATTAGAGGACCTGGGATCAAATTCTATCTTTAGTGCTATTTATGGGGTCTTGGACAAATAAGTCAAACTTCCTGGGCCTCAGTTTCTCCATCTGTAAAATTAAGGAGTTATTCTAGATGACCTCTGAGATCCCTATCTATGATCCTTAGTGAAAAATACCCTTGCAAAAATTTTGTCTCCCTTTTTTCATACCTCATCTGATATGACCAGGTTGTTAAACAATGTTATGTTTATTAAATATGACAAAGAATATTACATGCTAAAGAAGCATCTTTCTTTACCAAATCAAAATATGTTATTAGTCAACAAATAACAAGTACAATGAAATCTTTATTCCTTATATTTTATCATTAGTTGTGATGGTAAAATATGAACTATTGTGGAATATTACTTATTAAAGCCTGCATATTCCCTCTTACTATCCTCACTAAGTATATGTCCTTGATGCATTTGTGCATTATTTTTATGAGAACTTTATATAGTATGAAAAAACAGATATAAAGATTGGTGGTTATTGATGAATTCTTAGATGTCTTTTTTTCCTGTTGAATTAATACAGTCTTGGTGGTTTTTCCCCATACCTTTAACATCTTCCCCTCTTTCAGATAACATGCAAATTGATGTTTCGATTTTCATAATTGTGTCACCTCTGACATGAATTTCTTCTCTACATATTTGATCTAATCCAAGCACTTTGCTGTTGTTTGTTCCTTCCAAACTATATCTACATCCTCTATAAGTACTCTATAAATACATCTAAGTATGATAGCTTCTTTTCTTGATGATGAAAAGAGATTATAAAAATCTTTGTAGGTCTTTTCTATCTTTTTTGATTTCCCAGTTTCATCCTTAAATGTTTTCAGGATGACTTTTCTTAGTTGGGCCTCTTGCCAAATTTCCTTACAGTGTTTTTACCCTTTATTGCTTCTCTCTATAATTTGAAACAATGTTACCCATAATTTTCTTCCATTCTTCTCCATAAAACTTTGTAAATTAAGCCATCATCACTCTTGTATGCTACATTTCTTCTCTTGGCATGTAAATAAAATGTTTTTCTGACTAAGGAACTTTTAGATCTCCTCCATATGACAATAAGTTAAGATTAGCTAAACTTAAGTATGAAATTTTTATAATCATTGTCTATGTCCTTAATTCTATCCATATATCTTTTTTCATTATTTAAAAAAAAATATTTAACTTTTAATTCAACTTTTTTCTTTCTTTTTTTTTAGTTTTTGCAAGGCAATGGGGTTAAGTGGCTTGCCCAAGGCCACACGGCCAGGTAATTATTAAGTGTCTGAGGCCAGATTTGAACTCAGGTACTCCTGACTCCAGGGTCAGTGCTCTATTCACTGCACCACCTAGCCACTCCTTTTAATTCAACTTTAAAAAAGATTGCCCCTCACACAGACATATAACAAGCTTGAAAAAAGAATTTGAATTTGTGTTGTTGACTAGGGATATTTTTTCCCTTTTTTTAAAAATATTGTATTTTTCCCCAAATACATGTCATGAAAATTTTCACGTTTTAAAATTTTTTTTTTATTTAAGGCAATGGGGTTGAGCAACTTGCCCAAGGTTACATAGCTAGGCAATTATTAAGTCTGAGGTTGGATTTGAACTCAGGTCTCCTGACTCCAGGACCAGTGCTCTATCCACTGTGCCACCTAGCTGCCCCTTTGCATTTGTTTTTACAAGATTTCGAGTTCCAAATTTTCCTCTCTCATTTCCCCCTCTCCTCTTCTGAAAATGGTAAGCAGTTTGATATAATTTATACATGTGTTATCATAAGCACATATTTCCACATTAGTTTCAGTTATGGAAGAAGAAAGAAAAAGAAAAGAATAAACTGCAAGAAAGAGCAATTGAAATAAAATATGCTTCAATTTGCATTCACAGTTCATCAGTTATTTATCTGGCTATGGATAGCATTTTCCTTTATGAGTCCTTTGTATTTGTCTTAGATTGTTGTGTTGCTGAGAAGACCTAAGTCTTCTCATCACACAATGCTGTTCATACTGTGTACTCATTTTCCTGGTTCTGCTCATTTCACTTTACATTGGTTTGTACAAGTCTTTCCAAATTTTTCTGAAATCTGCCTGTAAATCATTTCTTATTACAAAATAGAATTCTTTTATATTCATACACTACAACTTGCTCAGTCATTCCCCAACTGATGAACATTCCTTCAATTTTCAATATTTTGCCACCATGAAAAAAGCTGCTATAAATATTTTTTATTGCCCTTTGGACATAGTTTCAAATTGTTCTCCAGAGTAATTGGACCAGTTCACCATCAATAGTGCATTAGTGTCTCATTTTTTCCACATCCTCTCCAATATTTATCGTTTTCCTTTTTTTTGTCATATTAGCCAATCTAATAGGTGTGTCGTGGTACCTCAGAGCTGTTTTAATTTGCATCTCTCCAATCAATAGAGATTTAGAGTACTCCATATACCTGATTTCTTCATCTGAAAACTGCCTACTCATATCCTTTGACCTAATTTAGTAATTAGGAAAATTGATTTTTATTATTGTTATGCAAATATAGCTGTGATTTCCTACAGCTGACTCTTATAACTTGTCTAAATAAATTAGCCTGATGGTTTAGATGAGATCCTCCACAAATTCTTCTTTGAAATTAATAAGATCCTATTCTTCTTATCAGACCACACAGAATATTGCAGACTTTCCTCGATAGATACACAAACCTTCAAAAGAATTTGGCCAAAACAACCAAACAAGGTAGATTCAGATTCTTCTAGTCCAGATTATGTCTTGAAAGTAGATAGACAACTTTATCTATCGGTATAAAGGTTATACCTATATTGCAAACAGATAATGAGTTGGGACCAGAATTGTGCAAGATGAAGAGAGCAGACTGGATTGCCTTTGAGAATTGTAAATCTCTTCTGAGGACCTTAAATTTCTCTCAGAAACAAAGGCCCATTTTCTTAACAAATATTCTACTCCTGTGGCTGTATACGTGTTTGGCATAGGATACTACAGTTTCTGAATAATTAAAGTGAGTATTACTCACTTTAATTTTTAAAGTAGGTTGCAATACATAACAAAGTAAGGAAGTACAAAGATGAACTGGAGTAAAGGGATGCTATTAAGGAAATATATGATCAACATTAACTGGGAAAATATTTTTTGCTGCAAGTTTCTCTAATAAAGGTCTGATATCCAAGATATATAAACAAATGATTCAAATACATAAAAGGACTAATTACCCCAGAAGATGACTGGTCAAAGAATATGAACCAATGGTTCTCAAAGTAAAAAAATCCAGGCCATGAAGAACCATATTTTAAAAATTGTTCAAAATCACTAATAGAAAAATACAAATTTTCTACAGGTGTTACTTTACACTTATCAGATTGACAAACATAACAAAAAAGAAGAATGATCTGCAGGAAGATATCTGTGTTGTTGTACTGTTAGAGAAGTTGTGAATTGATCTAGCCATTTTGGAAATTAATTTGGAACTGTGCCCCAAAAGACATTAAATGATATGTGCTCTTCTAATGTACCTCAAATAGATCAAAGAAAGAGAAGAATGCCTAATATAACATTTGGAGCAGCTTTGTGATAAAATATTGAAAATTAAAAGATGATCTATCATTTGGGGAAGAGCTGAAAAATTATAAAATATGAATATCTATTCATTATTGTAATATAATCTATTATTATTGTATCATTAAAATAACATACATTGTGGTTCAGAGAAACCTGAAAAAAATTTATAAATGGATGCAGAGTGAAATAAGAATAATCTGGAGGACAATTTATACAGTAAGACAAAGCAAGTCAATAAGATACTTACCTTGGAGAAGCTCAATGGCCAAGATGAAACATAATATCCTAACAGAAATGAGGGTTTCAAAATGTTGAAGACTTACATTTTTGGACTATGCCTATTTGTTGAAAAGGATTGTGTTTTTCTTCTTTTCTTTTTTATTTTGGAGAAGGAGAATGTTAGTTTTGTGCTCCAAATAGAAAGTTTGAGGGAATTGAAGCATTTTTTTAAAATGCACAGAAGTAACTAAAGAAGAAATAAAAATAAGGAAGTTTTGAAAATAATATTATAAATTTATTATATAGTTATTTTTAAAAAACAAGTTATACATAATAGAGGTCTGTGTTTTTACACATAATTATCTTTCTGTTCTATTTTGCATATAGAAAGTTATTTTGGGATAATAGTGACATTGAAATACAAAGTAACATCCCATGATAGGGCTAGAACTAAAACTAAGGACATCACCTGAAGAAATACTACTTTTTCTTCCTGAAATATGGCTATAAACTTCACACATTGGAGGTAGATTAGCTAGCAGGGACCTGATTTGGAAATAAGGCTAAGAATCCAGGCTCCAGAAGAGTCACCCAACTTCCTTCTATTCTCTACTACTCTCTAACCTTTTAGCTGGAACTAAACAGGAAAAAAAAAAAAACCAAACCAATCAAGCAACATTTCCCATCCTTTCTAATTTCCAATTCCTTCACTTCTTCTTATGGGAATTTGTAAACCTCATTCTCCTTTTGTATTAACCATTCCTCCAGTTACCAGCTGAGCCCCTGCCAACATGATCTTGGGAAGCAAACCTTATAAGGAAGGGTCAATTATCCCCACCTATGGCCATTCAACTGCTACTTACAGGTCAACTTAACTAAGGCAGTCAGGAGGTGACATGTGCCAGGTAAGTCCCCATCTCAAATACTACCTCCTCTCAGAACCTGATGGAAACTGTCCAGAACCTTGAATCCAAAAACCTCAGGAAGAGTAGTGACCCGCCCCCCCAAACCATTAATCTTTCTTATAGGTTGTCCTCCATAGATAAAAGTGAGGGACACAATCACTTTTGGAGAAAAGACCCATTTTTCTCATCATCACCAACACCAAATGCTGATAAAATACTATTTTAATAGGCAGGGAAACTGAAGAGCTTTTGGAGTATCAGCACTCTCCAGATCACCAGTCTTACTTCCAGTTCAGCCACCGTATTCCACAGAAAACATTCCTATGGTAGTGGGGCATTAGGACATATTTCTGTGGGTTCTGGAAACCCTGTGTCCTCAGAAGTTTCTAGCTCATGAAAATCTAGAAAAGAAAATTCGTATAACTAAAGTCCTTGGCATTGTCATATGATTCAAAATCAGAAATGGAAACGCCTGCTTTGCCATATCACTTTGAGGAACATAGGACTTTTCCATCTGACTTGACTTAAAGTTATATATGTTATCTCCCGATTAGAATGTGAACTTCTTGAAGATGGCGACATGAAGGGATCAAGTCTTAGGAGCTTTCTGATAAAAACTCATAAACTAAGGACTCTAACTAAACTTTCGAGAGACAAGAACCCACAAAGAGACCCAGTGAGGCAGTTCTCCTACTCAAGGTAACCTGGAAAAGAGCAGAAAGGCTCTGCTCCCCGGGGTCAGAGGGGCAGCCCGCCAGAGGGGTGGCCCGCCAGAGCGCTGGGAGCTGTGGCTCTCAGCGGGGGGGGGGGGAGTCTCCTGAGTTGCACCCCGGGGAGCACCAAGCACAAAGTAGGGGAACAGCGGGGGACCTCTGCCAGAGTGAGCACATGGAGCCCAGCCCTCAGGACACACAGCAAGCAGCTTGGTCTTTCGGCAGCCTAGACCTGGAAACAGAAGCAGTCAGGGCAGGTAAGCAGGAGCCCCCAGGGCATGAGCCCATTGAGCTGAGGGAGGGGAGTGAAGAGAGAGAGAGACTGCAGAGCTCTGTCCTCTGCCCCTGGAACAGGACTCTGGGGCTCTGAACACATTCAGGTCCTGATCCCAGTTTAGGCCCCCCCATAGAACAACAGGGCCCCCCCACCTCAGTCCTGTGGCAGAGGGGGGCGCTTATGATCATTCACAGACCAGAAGGGAAGACAGAACCTCACACACTGAGACCCTTGTGGGAATGTCCCAAAAGCTCAGGAAGCACCCCCCAAAACAGGCTTAGGCTGGGAAAATGAACAAGCAAAGAAACAAGAGGAAGACCATTGAGAACTATTTTGCAAATGATCCCAAGAAGGATCAAAATACTCAGTCTGAAGATGAGGAAGCACAAGCTCCTGCATCTAAAGACTCCAAGAAAAAAACAGAAATTGGACTCAGGCTATGATAGAGCTCAAAAAAGACTTTGAAAATCAAATGAGGGAGTTGGAAGAAAAACTGGGAAAAGAAAGGAGAAAGATGCAGGAAAAACATGAAAATTAAGTCATCAGCTTAGTCAAGGAAATCCAAAAAAAATGCTGAAGAAAATAGCATGCTAAAAACAGCTTAGGTCAAATGGATAAAACAGTTCAAAAAGTTACTGAGGAGAAGAATGCTTTAAAAAGCAAAATTGGCCAGATGGAAAAAGAGATAAGAAAACTCTCTGAGGAGAACAAATCCTTTAGACAAAGAATAGAATTCAGGGAGATTGATGAATTTACCAGAAATCAGGAATCAATACTTCAAAACAAAAAAAATGAAAAATTAGAAGAAAATGTGAAATATTTCATTGAAAAAACAACTGATACGGAAAACAGACTTAGGAAAGATAATTTGAAAATTATTGGAATACCTGAAAGTCATGATCAGGAAAAGAGCCATGACATCATTTTCAAAAAATTACTACAGGAAAATTGCCCTGATATTCTAGAAGCAGAGGGCAAAATAGAAATGGAGAGAATCCACTGATCCCCCCGAGAAAGAGATCCCAACAAACCAACCCCCAGGAATATTATAGCCAAGTTCCAGAACTCCCAAGTCAAAGAGAAAATATTACAAGCAGCCAGAAGGACACAGTTCAAATATCATGGAGCTGCAGTCAGGATCACACAGGACTTAGCAGCAACTACAGTGGAAGCTCGTAGGGCTTGGAATACAATATACCGGAAGGCAAAAAAGCTTAGAATGCAGCCAAGAATGAACTACCCAGCAAAGCTGAATGTCCTCTTCCAGGGAAAAAGATGGACTTTCAATGAACCAGGGGAATTTCAAAGGTTCCTTTTGGAATGGCCAGAGCTGAACAGAAGGTTTGATCTTCAGATACAGGACTCAGGTGAAGCATAGAGATTGGAGGAGAGGGGGGAAATATGAGGGACTTAATGAGGATGAACTGCATGTATAGAAAAATGATACTGATAATATTCATATGAACCATCTCAGTTAATAGAGCAGGTAGAGGGAGCTTTTATAGTTGAAGCACAGGAGAAAGCTGAATTCGAAGATAAAATATGGTGTAAAAATGGAATCAATAGGAAAAAAAAGGGAAATGGAATGGGAGAAAGAAACAGGAGAGGGGGAATAGTCCAAGATATTTCACATAATAAGATTTTTTTTTATTCCAATGAGCTATTGCAATGATATGGAAGGGGGGAGGCAAGGGGGAATGAGGGAATCTTTGCTCTCAGCAGAGATGGCTAGGAGAGGAAACAGCAAATATACTCAATGGGGTATAGACAACTGGAGTAAGAAGAAAGGGGGAGCAGGGGGAAGGGGTGGGGATGTGAATAAAGGAGGAGAGGATGGACCATGGGGGGACAGTGTTCAGATATAACACATTTTCTTTTTTACTTCTTGCAAGGGGCTGGGATTGGAAGGCCTGCCCAGGACCATAGGGCCATGTGGATTCTGGGCCTAAGGGGTGGTATGGGGGCTCAGGGCTTCTTGGCCCCAGGACCAGGGATCTGTCTGCTGCACCACTCAGCGACCCTACAGCAGAGTCAGAGTGAAAGGAAAGAGAAAATATAGTACATGGTAGTGGAGAAATAAGAAAGGAGGGAGTTGCGATCAGCAATGGCAACGTTGGAAAAATATGGAAGTAACTTTTGTGATGGACTTATCATAAAGAATGATCCACCCACGAAAGAGTTGATGGTATTGGAACAAAGACTGAAGCACATTTTTTGTGCTTTATTATTATTTGGGGGAGGGTGCAGGGCAAGTGGGGCTGGGTGGCCTGCCTGGGGCCACATAGCAGGGTGATCTTTGGGTGTCTGGGGCTGGTTTTGGACCCAGGTGCTCCTGGCTCAAGGGCCAATGCTCTGTCTGCCACCCAGCCACCCCTACTATTATTACTATTTTATTTTATTTTGGGTCTTTTTTTTTCTTCTTTTTGGTTTTTGCAGGGCAGTGGGGATCGGGTGGCTTGCATGTCACATGGCTGGGTGATTATTGGGTTTACGAGGCTGGATATGGACTCGGGTGCTCATGGCTCCAGGACTGGTGCTTCGTCCATTGCGCCACCTGGCCATACCTACAATTATTACTATTTTTTTAATTTTAATTTTTTTTCTCTCCCCTTTACTTTTTTTGCCCAAGCAAGTCTATCTATATTCATGGCTGGAGGGGTATTTTGTTTACTTGTAAACAAGTATATTTTATTAATGTAAAAAAAAACATTTGTACAAAATGAGAATAAAAAATAAATTAAAAAAAATAAAAATAAAATCCAAAAAAAAAAAAAGAATGTGAGCTTCTTGATAGCTGGCACTGAATGTCTCTACTATTTTATATCTTCACCCTTATCACAGTGCTTTGCACAAAGTAAACTCTTTTTAAAAAAATGTTTTTAAAACTCTTAATAAATGTTTTTACACTAATTTATTCTTCATTTCCATCATCTACAGGCTTATTTTTAGTTTTTTTCACTTTCAATATGAATGCATGGTGGGTACATCCCCTAAGGGATTGCTTATATTTTATAAATCAAATGATTGCCTATGAATGTGATAATTTAATTACAATTTTTAATAACCCTTTAAACTCTGCAAGAGAAAGCTTTCCAAGTGGATCTGGGATAAATTATTTCCCATATGACTAAAGAATCTAAACTTCAAAAATTATTATGGTAATATGGGTGGAATTCACTAGGAGAAGTAAATTTGTTGGGGGGCTAAAGCCTCCTCCATTTCCTAGACTAGAGAAGTAAGGATAGCAAAGGAGTAGGAGACAGGACTAGAGGAGGTATCATCTCTAAATGGTCATCTTCAAAGATTTCAATTCTATCCCCTTTGAATTGGGAGGAAGAATTTAGAACACAGACCTCCTACTTCACAGTGACATTTATTGTTACATCAAAAACAGAGGTTAGCCCATACAGAAGCATGGTGACAGGTAACAGAACTTAACCTTTGGGGAATAATTGGCCAATGTGGCTAGTGTATAAACTATGTAAGGGAATAATATGTAATCAGCCTAGAAAAATAAGCAAGAGCCAGGCTATGAAGGATTGTAAATGCTAAATAAAGGGGTTTATCTTTTATCCTAGAAGTAAGAGGAAACCACTGGAACTTCTTGAGTAAGGAAGTGGTAATTAGTTCTGTGCTTGGGAAATATCCTTTGAGTAGCTGTGTAGAAGGTGACTTGAAGAAGAAAAAGCTCAGTCAGGGGGATCAATTAGATGCACCAATTAGATGAAGGTGATGAAAGCTTGAACTAATATGTTGCCTACGTGAGAAGAAAAAATGAGACATACAAAAAGTATTGTTGAGTTAGGAACAAGATTAGACAAGTTAGACAAGGGCCAAGGTAACAGAAATGTTGTTGACCAGAAAGATGATGACACCCTCAATAGAGATAGAAAAATTTTTAGAAATAAAATAAAATAAAACAGAAAGGGAAAATTAATGGAAGGGATAAGTTTTGGGGGAAAGAGAGGTGAGTTCTGTTTTGGACATATTGAATTTGAGATTCCTGTGGGTAAAGATGAAAGGACTAAGGGAATGAGGGAGAAGGGAATGTTTCAGAGGATATCAGATGATGACTTTTTGTTTTAGATATTTTGAGCTGGAGGCATCTATGGCTTCTAGATGGTATCTAGTGGGTGATTGTCAAAATGAATATGGAACTTGAGAGGTCAGAGCTAAAGATAATTTGAGATTCATTTATGTAGAGATAAGAATTGGACCCATAAAAATGAATTGAGGCAACCGAAGAAGAGAATTGAGGGAAAAGGCTTGGGGAAGCTGCATTGAGGGGCTAGGAGGAGAAAGATGAACCTAAATAAAATGAATATCAGAGGCTGTATAAGAACCAGAATAAAACAGTGTTATGGTGTCCAAAGGAGAATATATACAGAAGGATATGACTCATAGAATACAAAATGTTTTAGGGAGGGAAGATAAAGACTAGAAAAGGCCATTGCATTAGGCAATTAGGATGCCATTCCATTTCACAGTTTCAACATTATTGAGACTAGAAACCAGATTGCAAGTGAATAAATAATAAAAAATTTTCAGGCAACAAGTTAAGACTCACTTTTTTTCTTGGAAGCAATTGGGGCTAAGTGATTTTGCCTAGGGTCATACAACCAGTAAATGTCTGAGGTCAGATTGGAATTCAGATTCTCCTGACTCCAGGGCCAGTACTCTATCCACTGTACCACCTGGCAATCCTTCAACTCCATTTTTGAGAACTTTGGCAATAAAAAGGAGAAGAGACATGGAATTGTTTAAGGACATAGGAGGATCAAATGAGATTTTTTAAAAAATATTTGGGAGATCCAGGCATGTTTATAGTAAGAAGAGGAGTCAATGGATTGCATGAAATTCTATGTGTGAAAAGTGATAATTGAGGCAAGATAGTAGGGATAGACTTGACTGGATGAGAAAACAGCAGAGGCAGGAAGAGAAAAAGATGGGGGAAAAACAGTTTTGGAGGTAAGCAGGAGTGAAAGAGTTGAATTACATAAAATGGATTTTGTCTACTCAAGCAAGTAGAAGACATGGTTGTTGCTACACTGGTGTATAAAAACCAAGGTAAAAAAATGGTTGTTCTTGTTTTCATTGAGCTATGGGGGCAGGGGTGGTGGTGGTGGTGGAGTAGGATTAAAGAAAAGGAAAGACCTCTCCTTAGAGTGCATGAGGAGATGATAAATGAAGACCAGGCAGATTTGCTTAATATTAACCTTTATTCTATTTTCTGTGGAAGGAGAGTTATCTTTGGACTAGAAGGAATACAACAAAAACGGCTAATAAGGAACTAATATCAAAGACAAATAGGAGTGATTAAGAGAGCACAGAGCTACACCAAATAGATTCAGATCTCTAGGCCAAGATTAAGTATATTCTATGACAATTAAAGACCTGACAAGTGTTAATTACTAAGGAACCATTGTTGAAAATTGTGGAAAATGCAGAAAAGCAAATGTCTTAGTTTTCAAAAAAAAAAGAGAGAAAATGGAATTTACCAATATAGTAGAATCTCATTTTATGTGTAACCTGGCTTAAGTGTGTTTTGCTAGATGAGGGAAAATTTTTTGCAAAATTTGTCTAGCAGGATGAACAAAAATTTGCAATATAAATATCATGTTTTGACTTGAATGGCTCCTGAAGGGATGATATTCAATGGAGGCAATGTTTTTTTTCCTATGTCAAACAAGGGAACTTCACTCAACATACATGTCCATATCATTATTCACAATTATCCCCTTTGCTCATGCCCTCATTACCTCTTACTTGTACTCATGCATAGCCTCCTAATTGGTCTGCCTGTTTCAAGTATCTCCCTTCTCCATTTCACTCAGAAGCAAGCATGAAGAAAAAAATCAATGAGTCAAAATATGAAAGTGATTCTAAAAGATGAAAAATAAGTGAAGACAGTAATGTTAGTCTTACTTTTAGTGAAAGTAGAATAAGAGAGCACTCCAGATGTTGAAATCCCCCATAATCTCATGGAAGGAGATTCTACTTCCAAAAAATAACTCTTCCCCCTTTCTTGTTTCCCTCATGCCAGCCATGATGTTTCTCAAAGGTAAAGTTCAGGTTAATTTGTTTTATTTTCAGTTTATACTGTGTACTAATCATTGCTATTGTATTTCCGATGCATTAGGGACCAAAAAACCCTTAAAATTATAAACAATTATTTTTATATGAATATTTTGGGGAATGTGGTGCCGATCATCCAAATTTACATTTTTCCTATGGGAAAATTTGCTTTGTAATATGAGTAAATTGCACATTAAACAGAATCTTGAAATGAATTAAATTCATAAACTGAGGTTCTACTGTACTGGAACAATAAGTTTGGCTTCAATTCCTGGAAGACTTTTAGAGGATTTTAAAGGAAGAGCTAGTGAATATGTAGTTAAAGAATGAGTGCATGCAAGGAGTCAGTCTGTCTTCATCAAGTCAATCAACTTTAAACTAATTTCCTTTTTTTTTTGATAAAATACTAAATAGGGAGGAAACTACAAATAAGTTTACCTAGATTTTAGCAAAATTTGTGGGAAAATGGCATATGTTATTTTGGGGTGCAAAATGGATGGAAGTGAATTAGATGATTATACACAGTTAGGCAGATAGACTTAGAGTTTGATAAATAGGTTAGAAGGAGGTGCTATTATAGTTCCTCAGGGATCTGTGCATGTTTCTATGCTTTTAAGCATTTTTTAAATCAATTACTTAGATGAAATCATGGATGGTATTTTTATCATATTTACTGATGATTCAAAGCTGAGAAGTATGACTAATGTACTGAATGATTGACTGGAAATCCAGAAAGATCTTGATAGATTTGAAATTTTACCAATTTCAATTAGATAAAATTTAAAGTGTTGAGATGAATGAAAAATCTGAGAGATAATGTTTCTGAATAATTAATAACCAGCTTATTAATTAGGCTAGCTAATAATCAATAAATTGATGGCTAGTGATTTCTCTTGAGAACTCAAGATACCTAATGGAGACATTGATGCCTTAAGTTTTTTTTTTAAGGGAATGCCCTTGATAGGAGAAATCAGCCCTGGTTGATAGACACTTAAATGAGAAAGTGAGCTTAAAGTTTTCCATTCCTCCTGCTAAAAACAAGGTTTGATCTTGAGACAGCCAACTCCAAGAATCTGTATCAGGAATTCTATCTTCACCCAGATCACTCTGGCTGATTTTCTCCTTCATGAGCAGGATCACCCTAAAACCCAGTGAACGTATACAAGAACATGGGCTTATTCTCCCAGGTCAATAATTTACCAAGATTTAGATTCTGTTTAAATTTCAAACAGAAGTAAGGTTTCCTAGTCATGAGGGGGTCTCAACCAAGATCTAGGAGTATGTACCTTGAGGATTAGGGTAATCTCCTTTATCAGTCATGCCCTTCAGGGGCAGACTGATTGACCTACAGTGGCTAAGGAAACAAAAAGGCTGGATTTTAATTAATAATGGATGATTAATGTAATAGAAAATAATTTCTCTCAGTATAAAATCTTATATTTAAGTTCAAAACTTGCAACTACAATGTTGGAGGAAATGGATAAGGAGCAGTAAATCTGAAAAATATTTATGGGTTTTAATGAATGCAAGCCTCAAACTTGCCTTATATAACCAGCAGGTGGCTTTGGAGCAGAGTACAGCCCCCAAACCCTTCTGGAGAAGAGGGATCTAATGGTTCCTAGATCAGGTATATCTCTTCCCATAAAATCTGATTTGGGATTTTAACATTCTCTCTGTATGCTTCCTTTTCTCTCCCCTCCTTTTTTTCCTCCTATTGTTTAACTTTAGAAACTTAAATTCAAAACAACCCTGCCTCCTTTGATAGAGAGACTAGCTACCAGTTTTTATCCAGAGTTGTATTTTTGTCCAGATCTATAATATACCTTTTCCCTGCCAAGGTAGAGAGCTTAAAAATTATTAATAAGTCTTTAAAGCTCAGAACCCCTAGACCAGAGTGACCTTTAGTCTCCAGGACAGAAATAATCTATAACCTGTTAAATTGTAGATATTAAAATAGCCACCATATCCTTCCCATGTATGCTCTCTGTGTGAAAAGACACACATTCAGAATTCCTTTAAGACCAGATATTCATTTTTATTTAGAGCATGCAAATTTTAAAGTATTATTAGAACAGTAAGTAAACAGCATAGAAAGAACATAGACTTTGGACTTAAACCTCTGTCCTTTTGGATAGAAAGAGAGAAGGGAGAAGACAAAAGAAGAAGTCTGAATTTTCCAACTGGAGAAAATTCATAAATGATTGGACATGTCTCATACTCTGATTGTAACTGTGCCTATCTGCCCTCCTTGGAAGAAGAAAACAGACAGTTGTCCTGGTAGACCCTGGGAACACTCAACACAAATTTTCTCCACCTCTGCCATCTTCTTTTCTTTGTTTCTATATCTACCAGTTGATTTGTTTGAATTACTCTCCCTATGGGCTTGTCTGCCTTTGTGTCTGCGAATGCTGACATGTTTTGCTCCTATAGTCCCATGGTACCTGAGCTTTTTTCTAACCAAAACCAAAATGAAAACTCAAGCCTAGTCACTTTAGTTTATCATTCTCCCTGCCTGATCCTTAATATTCAGGATCATAGTTCATGAGATTTCATTCTTCCTATGGACTTCAATTCCCACCATGTATCTCTCTGTGTCCCCAGAGACATAGAGTATTAGAAGATGATGCTGTTGTAGTTGTTGGTCAGCCATTTCAGTCATGTCTGACTCTTGATGAATCCACTTGGGATTTTCTTGGAAAAGATACTGGAGTTATCTGCCATTTCCTTCTTCAGTTCATTTGACAGTTGGGGAAATTGAGAGAAACAGGGCTAAGTGACTTGCCCAGGATCACATTGCTAGTAAATGTCTGAGGCTGGATTTGAACTCAAAAAAAGATGAGTTTTCTTTTCTTCATGCTTAGCACACCATATACTATGGAGTCACCTAGCTGCCTGTGGAGATGATGATCCTACTCTAATTTGCTTCAGCAATGTTGTGTAAAGCTCTGGGTGTTACCTTTTAGGAAGGATTTTGATAATTTAGGATGTACCCAGAAGATCATCTTGAATTCATGTTGTTATGATTCTTATTTAGGAATGATGGATGTTTACCCTAAGTGAAGAAAGTGCTCAGAAGGAACCAGATTGCTTTCTTTAAGTATTTGGAGTATTATCATGTAAAAAGGGAATTAGACTTATTCTGATTGACTCTGAAAGGCAGAACTGGGAATAGAAAGCAAATAGAATTTACAAAGAAGCAAATTTGGGTTTAATATCAGTAAAATATTCATAACATTTAAGAGTTATTCAAAATGGAATGAATTACCCTTGAAAGTAGAAAGTTTCTTTCCATTGGAAATCTTCAAAAAAGGTTTCATGATTACTTGGATATTCTAGGGTGATGTTAGTTTTTATACATTTTGTTGTGTTTTGCTCAGGTGCAGGTTGGACAAGATGGCAACAAAATCCCTCCCAAAACTGATATATTTGTAATCTGTGAAGATGTAAAAAGTTTGAAAGTTGACAAGAGAGAAAGATTTGCTTCAGTACTATGTGAAGGGCAATGATGATGATGATTGTGTTTTCCCTTCATTCTCAATGAAGATCAGTCATCAAGGAGCTAATGTCATGACATACATATGAACTGAATTTGAGTAAGGGGATGCTGGTTTTTTTTTTAGTTTTTTTTTTGCAAGGCAAACGGGGTTAAGTGGCTTGCCCAAGGCCACACAGCTAGGTAATTATTAAGTATTTGAGACCGGATTTGAACCCAGGTACTTCTGACTCCAAGGCTGGTGCTTTATCCACTACGCCACCTAGCCACCCCTGGGGATGCTGTTTTTGAGTGAGGGAAAGGTGATAGGGGAAACAACAGAAGAAGAATCATGATGGGTAAATAGCAATGAGGATCCAGTTGATGACATGCAACATGAAATCAGTTTATTTTCATATATTTCTCCAGAAGAATTCATTCTATTCCTTTCTTTCCCCAATGAGGAATGAGAATGGAAAACACAGTTGACGGGTATCACCTAGGGCTAGATTTAGCAGCTTATTGCCAGTTCAGAAGTTAATGGGGCAAGAGATTCAAGGGTACTAGTAAGAATACCTTTCCCATGGTTGTGCACATCATATGAGATGTAGAAGCAATATAACAAAGGTTATAAAATAAAAGAATAAGGAGAATTGAGGGACCAAATTCTTGAGGAAGACAAAGAGCAAGTTCAAGTAGAATGAGGGAATAGTAGAGGTCTAGGCACAGGAGACTAGCTGGGCATGGGATTTCTGAGTTGAATATATCAGAAATTTAGCAGTAACATGTGATGGCTTAGATATGACAGTGCTGGAGGGTAAGAGAAACAGAGAACTAATGGGTTTGAAGAGTTTGAAGGGCTGTGAGTCTAAGGTACTAGAAAGGTTAACAACATAAATTTTGAAGTTGATGAGAAGATAGAAAGCCATGAGTCAGAAGTCAAAAACTTTGAAGAAGGGATAATCTTTTATAAATTTTAGGTGTCTGAAATCGAGCTGATATATTACTCTGAAAATGTTTGCAAAATTTTGAGTTGTGTTTTGTTTCTGTAACTAGAAAATTAGAGTCATTAAAAATGAGACTATACTTCTTTATACAAGGTGAGAGTAAATGATCATATATTGAATTTTAAAAAATAATTCCATATTTTCAGACCCCATGATCCTATCCAGGTATATATCTCCCTCCACTAATGCAGACGATCTTTGAGAAATTTTATGCACAAAAATTTAATCTTTCTGCCACTGACCTCTTTGAAATTATACCAGGGCTAGTCCTAGGATGTCAGGCATTTCAGGGATCACTAAATGTATCCTCAAAGTCTTTTTCTTTTTCTATATTCCATTATTCCTATAGCAGTGTCATTTTCCAAGACATCTTTGGAACTTCTCTTTTGAAACTGGCTTGAGAATTTGCAGTACATTCTTTTTTGAGGGTTCTTTGAAGAGACAAATCTTTATCCTTTGAAGTTGGAATTGATTTTTGGAAATTGCCAAAAGTCATTTAAAGCAAAGTTAGTGAATAAATTCCATCAATCAAGTTGGATCGTGCTATTTTTGTTAAAAATAAAATGAAACATACTATTTTAAAGTCTGTTGACTACCAAGTTAACTATTACCATTTATGTTGCCCTTCATATAAATCATCTTACTTCTCTGTATACATTTGATATGTACCTCTCCTCTCCTTCCTGCCCAGGGAGGGTAAGCTCCTTGAGGTAAGGCACTATTTAGTTTTGATCCTTTTATCTATAGAATGATATCTTGCACATATTAGTCACTTAATATATATTTGAACTGAATTGATTGAATGGTATGACTTGGGCAAATGGATTTCTGGGTCTTAGTTTTCTTATCTGTATAATGAGAATTGCATGAAATGATATCAGAGTCCTAGATTTGTCATCCTATAATTATCTTGTCAGCTCATTACTGGGTCTATTATGTCCTGAAACTAAGTATCCATATCTGTCTTCAATTAATTCAATGGAATTCAATAACTGTTTATGAAATAACTATTGTGTGTATGTCACTTTTATCCTTAGTTTCAGGAGGACAGGGGTTTTGTCCATGCAGTTCTATAGTAAGGTATATTCTGTTGTAGCTTTGCTGGATGTAGTGACTAAAAGTGCTATATGCACAATGAGATACTTCAATGACACCATAAATGGGTATATTATAAGACTAATACAGAATATTGATACCCACAAAATGACTTCCCAGAGGAATCTCTGGAACTTTAGAAACTGGTAATGAATCACCAGGTTCTATAGTGCTATTTCTTTACAAAAAAAAATCATATATGTATACACACACACATATACATACATACATATATATATATATATATATATATATATATATACATAATTTTCAACTGAAATACCAAAATGTATTAATCTTGCTTAGGAACTATTTAGACTTTCATTAATTAATTTCAGTGTTAAATTATTATATATTTTATCCTTTCTTATGAATTTTTAACAGGATTCTTCATCCATCTCTTCCCATTCAATTTTTCCTTTTATGTGGTCATAGAAATATATTCTTTTCATCTGATTCTTCTTATCTTTCATTGCTTATTTCTTTATACTCTTTGACTTTATGTTACTCATATTTGTTGATCTTTATTACATTAAAGTATTCTATTGCATTAACAGAGCAATTTATTTAGTGTTTCCCATTAAAAGACTTCCATATTTCATCAGTGTTTCATTTTTCTTTCTCCCTTCCTTCTATCCTTCCTTCCTTTTTTCTCTTTCTTTCTTTCTTCCTTCCTTTCTTTCTTTCTTTATTACTTTCTTGTTTTTTGTTTTTCTCTCTTTTTTCCTTTCTCCCATCCTTTCTCTTTTGTTCTTCCTTTCTTCCTTTCTCTCTCTCTTTTTCTTTCTTTCTTCTTCTTCTTCTTCTTCTTCTTCTTCTTCTTTCTTCTTTCTTCTTCTTCCTTCCAATTTTAAATAAGGGTTCTATGAAAATCTTTTAATCGGCAGGGTTTAAAAAATAAGACTTAAAAAAACCTATTTAAATATTGTAGAGTCACAATAAGGATTACACAAGATCTTGCAGCTATGACGTTGAAGGACTTTAGGTCTTGGAAAATTATTTTATAGAGCAAAAAAAAGCTGAAGTTACAACCAAGAGCAACTTACCCAGTAAAGTTAAATATAATCTTAAATGAAAAAAGGACACTTAATGAACTGAAAGACTTTCAAAGTATTTTTGACAAAAACAGCAGAACTTAAAGAGATAATTTGACATATAACATCCAGTAGAAATATAAGGTAAACATTAAGGATCAATTATAAGGCACTCAATAAAGTCAAATTGTTTACTTTCTCAGATATGAAATATTATCAGTTCTTTTATGATTATTATTTTTATTTGCATAGTTAAAAGAAAGGCTTAGACTGAGATGGGTGATTTTAAATAAAATAAATAAAACTGGGTAGAGAGATAAAAAGGAGCAATAATTTCATACAAATGAGGCAAAAAAAGGAAAAAATTGTTACAGGAAGAACTAGTAGGAAGAAGAATGAGTAGTACTGAAACCTAACTTTTATCAGAAATGGGTTAAAAGGGAAGCAACATATAACTACCTAGAAAGATATAAAAGTCTTCTCAATTCAGAAAGAAAGAAGACAGGAAGGAGATAAGGTGGGGGTTGGGGGAGGGCAGGGAAGAGATTCTTGGAGGGGTAGGTAGGGTAAAGAATAATAGGGCAAGGTAGAGGATAGAAGTAAAGTGGAGGAGTGAGGAGGCATAAGAATAAGGTGAGAAGGATGGGGGGGAGGGAGGAAAGTAAACTACAAATAATTATAACTTAGAATGTGACTGGGATGAATTTATTCATAAAATGAAATATTTTATTTTAAATTTGAATTCAATAACATGTTCAGGAAATGTTTATAAAAATTAGAGATACACACAAAATAAAATAAAGATCAGAAGTAGAATTTATGATGTAAAAAACATAGGGATAGTAATCGCTATCTCAGACAAAGTTAAAGATGAAACATTAATTAAAAGAGAAAAGTAGGGTAACCACACTATGTGTTTAGCCGTGCTGTTTTAGGCCATTTAAAATAAGTAGACAGTATAAAATACTGGAAAGCATATCTGCCAAGACAGAAACAGAAACTATGTGAATATTAAAAGAAGACATTTTTTATAGAAATAAGGTAGATTTAAATAATTGGAGTAATGTTCATTGTTGATGGGAGGTAAAGCCAATGTAATAGATAAAATGACAATTTTACCTAACTAATCTATAAAATGCTAACCCAATAAAAATACTAAAAAATTCTCTGAGTTAGAAAAAATAATAACAATATTCATTTGGAAGTATAAAAGGTTAGGAACTTTAAAGAACTCAGGATAAAAAAAGTAAAATAAGTAGATTCAGTAGCATCAGACCTTGATAGTTCAAGTTATAATTTGAGAACATTATTGAAGTATAAAATAGATAATTTTAATTATTTTAAATTAAAAGTTTCCCATATAAATAACACCCCTGCAACCAAGAATAGAATGATTGCCAAAAACTGAGAAAAAAGACTTTCATAGACAAACTCTCAAATAGATATAATTGGGTTGGAATATTGCTGTGGTGTAAGAAATGATAATCTGGGTGGTCCCACGAAGGAAGATGCTATCCATCTTCAGAGAAATAGATGACAAGTGGAAGTAAATATAGGATGATCTTACATATATGTATTGGAGTATATTTATGTGTATTTGCTTATGTTTATAGATATGTGTATATATATGTATGCATATGTATATTTTCTGCATTTAATTGCAACTTTTTTTGAGGGGGGAGAATAAGGTAAAAAGTACACAGCAGAGAACAAAAGAAAACCTACATGGAAATGAAAGAAAGCTCGACAACTTTGAAAACAATATGTAGTATTTATTGCATAGGTTTTTCTTAAATGGAAATTGTTGTTTTATAATGAATCACCTCCTGTTCTGCTGTATAATTAACAACAACATTGTGAGATGATCAACTCTGATGGAAGCAGCACCTCTCAGCAGTTCAGAGAACTAGTACAACCATTTAGATCAGCTAGGGACAATGCCATCTCCAATCAGAGGAAGAAAAATAAAACAAAACAAAACAAAAAAACCCTTCAGAATCTGATGAACACTTTATAAAATATCTCTTATCTATCTCTTTCCCTTAATCCTAATTCCTCATAGCAAAAATGACTAATCTGTAAATAAATTTATAGGAAATATGTACGTACAACATTAACCTGACTGTTCGCTGCTGAGGGGAGGGGAGTGGAAATGGAGGGTGGAAGGAAAAGTATACATATTCATATGGATGAATGTTGAAAAATTTTCATAACATGTATTTGTAAAAATATCAATAAAAGAATGTTC
The DNA here is from genome assembly GCF_037893015.1 of Macrotis lagotis. Taxonomy (NCBI): domain Eukaryota; kingdom Metazoa; phylum Chordata; class Mammalia; order Peramelemorphia; family Peramelidae; genus Macrotis; species Macrotis lagotis. Next base: position 154,949,411 of record NC_133659.1, on the reverse strand, counting down.
TGCTGTGTACATGGCAATGCTTTTTTCTTTGCATATTTTGCAGTTGAGCTTAAAATAAATTTTAAAATGCTAAATCAAAAATATTAAAACATTTAAATAGCATTTTAAAGTCTGCACATCAGTTTCTATAGAGGGGTTGTCCCAAAAGTCTTTGTGTTGTTTTAAGTATATTAAATCTCATTTAAGTCTGTTAAAGCTTAAAATTATCCAAAGATTTTTAGAACATCCTGTGCTATGTCATTTAAGACAAAGACTCAGGTATTTAAGGCATTATTAACCCCATTTTATAGATGAGGAAACAGAATTCTTTCAAGGTATATTGTCATCAGTTCAATTACTGGGTCAAAGGAATGATTATCCTTATAACATTTGATGTATTCCTATCAGATTGTCCTCCAAAATTTTTTCACTCAATTTGTCACCTTACCCTTATCCATTGATGGCTTTTGGTAATTACAATGATACCCATGCTAGCAGAGGGCAGAGTTGAAATAAGTGCCCCACTTCTTTTCTGAGAGCTCTTGGCAAATCTCTAAAATTTTGAGAGGGGGGGCTAAATGATCGGGGAGGGGGCAAGCAGAAAGAATCTATGAGGGAGAAAATCAATACTGAAGGAGAATTTACAAATTCAGGGCTATCAAGTAGGAGAGCCCAAATTCCAAGCCAGACCTTTTCTTCCCAAATCTAGTGTTCTTTCCACTATTCACTATCTAGTTCCAACATGGAACTATGCAGAATATTGAAAGGACTGGAAAGACACCTGCTCATCCTTGGCTCACAAGCCACAGACTCATGACAGCAAACAATAATTGGAACTTTTATCCAACCGCAAAATATCCTAAGCCTCTGAGCCCCCACAGAAATCCCTGTAACCTTAAAAACCCTGTGACCTTTGGGCTTGGCAATGAGTCACCAAGTTCTAATGAATCCTATAGGTCCATTTCTTTAAAATAATCTTTTTTCTGAACTAAAATGTTAAAAAAAAAACCAAGAGCATTTCCATATACACAGAAAAGCTCAGAAAGAAGATTATATATGAAATTGGGGATCTCCATTTCATACTGTCTGCTATAGTTCCATTTCCAAAGGACACTTTATTCTCCCAAAAACCTATAAATTCTTCTGAGTATTACTTTGCCTTAAAGCATCTCTTTCTTTTTTTCTTCCAAAAAGCTTTAAATTCCAGACTAAGCATTTTGTATTTTATTTTATAAGCAAGAGGGAATCTCTGAAGGGTGGCTGTACAAAGTGATATTTTAAAAAGGTTAGTAGTATCTTTACTAAAGTCCTATGCAGATGATTCATAAAGGTATAGAAGTGACCTTGGATTTTCAAAGGCTAAAGTAAATGTTCTACAATTCTGGGAATGATTCATGTATAAGCCAAGTGATTGACAATTCTTATCTGTTCTACCTTCCTTCTCTCCTCTTTTTTTTAATTCACATGACTTCAACCCTAATTTTTGCCTTTATTTTCTCTCACTTAGACTTTTGCAATATTCCCATTATTGTTCTATCTGCCTCTAGTCTCTTTCTTTTCCTAGTCATCTTTCTACTTGGTTACTAAATAGATAATCTTCAAAGTCCAACAAGGTCCCCAATCTGCTAAAGAAGTCCCAATGAATCCTGATTGCCTTTAAAATGAAATATAAACTCTTTTATTTGGAATATGGATCCCTTAACAATGTGGTTTCAATCTATTCTTGATTTCACAATTCTTATCCTTATAGTCTATAGTCCACCAAAACTGGACCACTTGCTGTTACCTGTATATGACATTCCTTCACCCATTCCTGTACAGACTGCCCTTAAGGCCTGGAATACTCTCCCCTCACCTCTACCTATTAGAATTCTTAGCACCTTTCAAGACTCAGATCAAGTACTACTCCCTATAGGATACCCTGCTTGATCTTCCTCTTCCAGTCCCCCATCAGTTGCTCCATTAATTATGTCCATGTTGTTTCTTCCAGTAGACAATAAACTCCTTGGGGAAAGAACTTTCGTTTTAATAATAAAATTAACCCAGATTTGTATGGTACTTTAAGGGTTGCAAATACTTTCCCAGGGAAGTATTCATTTTCCTGATGAGGAGATTGAGGCAGATAGATGAGGCAGATATGACCTGCCTAGGATACATAGCCAGTATGTGGCTTTGAACTCAGGTTTTCTGATTGCAGGTCTCCTGCTCTATCCATTGCAATATCTAGCTGCTTCTGTTTTTGTATTTCTATCCCCAACTTCTAGTAGAATTTCTGTCACTATTGTTAAATCAAATGAAATTATACAAAAATAAACCTAGGTAAATCTGGAAAGGTTGGCCACCAGGTGTTGATTTTCTTTAAAAAGAGCAACTTTGAAAGACTGTCTATTTAAAGACTGTGAAGGAGTTGTACTCTGCTTTGGTGGGAACACACCACAACTGTAAAATCAATTATCTTTGAGGTAATGAGATAATATTGTGGGAAAGCATGGATTTGAAAATGAATAGATTGGAATTTGGAATACTAGCAAAGGCTCTTTTATAGGTGGAGGTGCAAAGCCCTGAGGCATGAATTATGGAGATGGTTTTAAGAATAAAAAGGAAGAAATAGGTAGATGGATATGAAAACTACAACAATAATGATGGCTAACAATTATATGCTACCTACTGTAGGTCAGGTATTGTTCTTAGTGTCTTACAAATATCTTCTCAAAACAATCCTAAAATGTGGGTGCTATTATGACTCTTGTTTTACAGATGAGGAAACTAAGACCAAAAGAGGCTGAATGACTTTCCAATGGCCACATAGATAGTAAAGTCTGAGGCTAAATTTGAATTCAGGTCTTCCTGACTTGTGCCCAGTCCTCTATCCACTGGGTCAACTAGGAAGGTAATGTTGAGCTCTTTAAGGTAAGAGGAAAAAGAAGGTTAAAAACTACCATTGAAGTTTTTGAGCTTGAATGCCTGGTGCCTTGGTGGTAATGATGTTGTTGTTATTGATGATCTTTTGTTGTGGAAAAGGACCAAAGACATCACTGGTGTCATTGACTTGTACTTAAATTGGATTTAAATGAGGTAGAATTATAAAATTATCAAAGATGACCCAGGATGTAATGTCTGCCTAAATACTGAGTGTTTCCCTCTCTTCAGTCACTTTCATGGTCTTTGGAATAAATTGTTTGCATCTGCCTATTCTGCCAAGGTAAGTCTTCATATGCTTGGGCAGGCATCCCTCTAACTCACTAATGGGTTTGAAACCTATTGGTTACCCTCAACCATCTGCCAAAAAAGGTTGACTGGGATGTAGCCATTGCACATGTTACAGTTACCTGGAACCATGGGTGAGAGTTGAGTGACTGGTGGTCACCAAAGGTGGATGAGCTCCCCTAAATCGATCTCAGCAAGCCCTCATACCAGAGGTGCTAGCCCTCCCTGAATATTCCATATGGTAGAAAAAGTAGAAAATCCAGAAAAGGAAATTGGTTTTAGAGATAAAAGAATGAATTTGATTGTAAACACATATATGTAGTAGATGTCAAGTAGCTAGAAATGTGAAACATGAGAAAGAGGTCAGAGCTCGAACCATCCACATAGAGGACCTGGCTGAAACTATGAGTGTGGATAAGATGTCTGTATGAAAGTTCCTACAGCACTTCCCTGAGGCACATGATCCCTTATTCATGGGATCATAGAGTCAGAACTGGGAGGGAGTTTAGGGGTCAACTAGTCTAACTTCCTCTTGAAGAAACTGGGGTCCAGAGAGGTTGGGTGACCTGTCCATTGGGCTCCAAGATCACTGCAGATGGCAACTGCTATCAGGAAATTAAAATACGATTACTTCTTGGAAGGAAAGCTTTGGCAAATATAGACAGAAAGCTAAAAATAAAGCAGAAATATCACCTTGCCAATAAAGATCTGTAAGGTCAAAGTTATGATTTTTCTAATAATAATCTATGGCTGTAAGAGATGAATTGTGAGGAAAGCTGAGCACTGAAGAATCATGGCTTTTGAATTGTAGTGCTGAAGAAGACTTGAGAGTCCTTTAGACAGCATGGAGATCAAATCATTTAATACTTAAAGAAATTCAGTCAGACTCTTCACTAGAAGGTCAAATACTGAAGCTGATCTTAAATACTTGACCATGTAATGAGAAGACAGGACTTGCTGGAAAAGACCCTGATGGGGAAAGATTAAAAGGAAAAGGAAAGGGGGATGGCAGAGCATGAGATGGATAGTGTCATTGAACATGAATTTGAACAGACTTTGAGAGATAATGGAGAATAGAAAAATAAGATATGACTGACTGACTGAACAACAACAATACACAGAATAAGTGACAGAGGTGGAATCTGAACTCATATCCTCTGGCCTGATCTAGTGATCTTTTCCATTTCACTCTAACATTGCGTTGGCCACACTATTTATGCTCATTTTTCAGATGGGAAAATTATGGCTGAAAAAAAATGAAATACGTTGCACTAGTTGAATCACTAACAACTCTTAGCAGAGAATTCAGGTCCCTAGTCATTTAATATACTATATAATCATTATGCAATTTAAAGAGTTACAACTCTGCCAAGTTTTCAAATAACAATTACATATGTTATGTAATATAACTCCACATTCTTTTCTCTTCACTTTTCCTATTTCCTCTCTCTTTCGGTGCTATGTGTTCTGCAGCTCTGGATCAGCTTTGCTATGGAGGAAGAGGAGAAACTGTTAAAGGAAGCAATAAAAATATGAATTATTAAAGCATCTGGAAATCATTTCTCCATTGTGGGGGGAGGAGGTTTTAACAAGAGGGCAGTCAGCCTACAAAACTTCATCATCCTCCAAATCATACTAAGAACAAGTAAAAGGTCAAGCAAAGTGTGCCCATCATCCCAAAGTTTTAATTGAGAATTAGGAACTTGATCATAGCTGGTGGGGATGTCTGAGAGTGCTGGCCATCTCAATCTCAAGAGATATCCCTGAGAAAACTGGAAGGCAGCCCAGGATCCTGTCTTTAACTGCAAAGGGAGGGATGAGGATGTGAAGAGACAGTCAGAGAAGACTTCCAGACACTTTGAAGGGAGGTAACTAGCTTACTATTTCATTGTTGAGCAGCAAGAGCCCGAGAAGAGACAGCTGGCCAAATTTTGATTCCCCATGGTAATAGGAGACAGGAGATGGAGAAATAAATGAAATTCTTAAATAATCCAAAAAAAAAAAATCCACATGAGCCAGTGGTTTTAACTTCCTCCCCCAACCAACCTTTTACCAGAATAGCTAACAAGGAGTTGGCAGGACAGATTTACATTACATTGCTGGAGCACATCCCCCTGGGTGAAGAGCCAGCGTACCGGGTGGAAGGAAAAGGAGCAAATAACAACTTGTATGTAACACTTTACAATGTGTTTCTTTCACAGCAGCCTTGTTAAGTGCCAGTATTAATATTCTCATTTTACATATGAAGAAATTACAACAAAGAAAAATCCATTTGAATGTGACCTTGAAGTTTCTTAGATATATTTTTTCCTGCATAGGCTCCCTCAGTGGGTCAATAGATAAATATACTTAGAATTAAGAAGATCTGAATTTGAATCTCATCTCAGATAGTAGCTTGCGTGATAAATCTAGACAAATCACTTAATCACTGTCTGTCTCAGTTTCCTCATCTGTAATAGAAGATAATAAAGATAGGGTTGCCAGGATAATCAAATGGGATAAGTTAAATTCTTGCTATCTGTTAGTACCAGTAGAACACTGTCCAGATTTATCAAAGTATGAAAGGGTTAGCATTCAGTCAAATCTAGAGAGTGCGATTTATGGGGTCTTAGTGACAATAAGTCCTTTGTATTGGTTTAGCTGGAGGGAAGAAAAGATTGTCAAGGCCCATTGTAAAGAGACCAATGTCATAACAGAACTGGGAGACTCAAGCTATCTGTGCCTAGGTTAGGTTTAAGAACAGAAAGGGTTAAGACAGAAGATAGAGGTTAGGGTCAGGAAGTCTTGAGTTCAAATGTGACCTCTGATGCTATGTGATATTGTTCAAGTCAGTTAACCTTTTTTTGTGTCTCAGTTTCCTCACCTGTAAAATAGAGATAATAATATCACCTATCTCCCAAGATTATGAGGATCAGATAAGATAACAAATATAATATATAATATATAAATATAATAAAATATACATAATGCTTTATAAATCTCAAATTTATATATTATATAAATACTAGCTATTTTTATTTGTCCACTTATTCATCCTTTCCTGCATGGCAGAAATATATTCTAAATTGAAGAAGTCTAAGATTTCCAAGAATCCTGCCCTACCCCACCACTAAGCCACTGTAGAAAATTCCATGAATGATCTGGTCCCTGAATCCATCCCTCATGACATTCCAAAGATTGCCAGCTTTCCTAGAAAGTCTGAGCAATCTCTCTCTTCTTGTTAGTTTAGAGTCTACTACTGGATTTCTGAGAAGACAATGACTGCCTAATTTTTCCTTTTCAGACTCAGGTGGTGGGAGATCAAAAAAAAAAAAAAAAAGAAGAAAAGAAACTAGATTGCTAATCTCACTTTTCTGGGGAATTGGGAGGAGGAAGGGGGCAACTTGTTTGGACCATTACTGGTGTGTGTTTCTGCTAATCTTTTCCCTTAATATCACCATGTTTGCTATTTTAAGTGATTTGTCCTTGTTCTTTATTATTTATATAGTGATTTGTGAACACATCTGGATCCTATAGGACAAGGAAAGTTTCCATTAGGTTATGGGCAATGAGCTAATAAGAGTATCTAGAGACTGGGAGTATAAAGGGGAAGAAGGTCCTTATGGGGGAAAACACAACAATTCCATTATGTCAATAGCAGGCCTAGGAATACTGACCAGTTCTTCCAACTCCCACAGATTCCATTGATTTCTCCATATTATCATGTTGCCTACTCTAAATAAAGGACCTACATGATGAATTAACTGCATAATTAGCATCCAAATAGTCCAATTTCTTCCATTATTTAATTTTTAAGATATTTTTCTGATTACCTAATCTTTTTTCTTGAAAAAAAAAGAATGTGTATAATTTGTAAAGATGAAATAAATTTTATCAAATAATTAATTATATAACCTACACGACAGGAAATTAAAATGAATAACCATCATGGTTGTATGACAGAATCAGGATTCAAAATGATCTTAATAGACTAGATTATTGGGCTGACTTTCATTGCATGAGATTCGGGAATGAATATGAAGTCTTACATTTAGTTTCCAAAGATGAATTTCATAAGTATGGAGTGGGGGAGGCATGGTTAGAAAATGGCCAAATTGAAAAAGACTTTGGGGCTTATGAGAATATATGAATCAATTGTGTGCTATGGTGAACAAATGAGCTGGACTGGTCTTGGACTACAAGAAGAACAGCAGAGTCTTCAAGAATAATTTATTAATATACTATGCTAAGCTTTGGAGATACAAAAATAGGCAAAGGCAATCCCAGCTTATAAAGAGACCACAAGTTAATCAAATGCAAGCAAATATATATAAAGCAAGCAAACTTCATATAGGATAAATTGGAAATAATTAACCGAGGGAAGGCAATTAACTTAAGAGGGTATTGATAAAGTCTTTCTATAAAAGATGGGATTTCCTTATATTTTTCCTTCCTATCCCATAGTTTTCTTTCTTTTTGTTTAATTCCTCATAATAGTCATTCCAAAATGACTAATATGTAAACATGATAATCACAAAGGAAAGTGTACAATATTTACTAGACTGTCACTTTGGGGAAGGGGTGGGAAGGGGGGTTAGAATAAAAATGTGTGACATAAATATGCAAGTGAATGAATGTTGAAAAACTTATAACATGTAATTGGAAAAAGAAAAGAAAATATCAATCACAAAAAGTATAGATAGGAAAGGGCAGAATATATTTGGAAATAAAGATGTTATAAAAGCAAAAGCAAAAAACAAAACTGGAGAGGTAAGAGGGGCTAGATCATGAAGAGTTTTGAATGCTAAATAGTACATTTTGTATTTGCTCCTGGAGACAATAGGGAGCCACTAGAGTTTCCTGAATAGATTAGGGGTGAGTATAACATGGTCAGTCTTGTGTTTTAGGAAAAACACTTGAATGGTTGTACAAAGGGTGGATTGGAGTAAGGAGAAACTTAAATCTGTCAGAGTCAACAATAGGGTATTCAATAATCTAGGTTTGAGGTAATTAAGAATTGCTCTAGCATGTTGACTGTGGGGAGTGGGAATGACGGGGGACATCTTTTGGAGGAGACAGGATAGAGAGCAAGTCCTTGAACAAGTAGCAGGATTATCTTTGGTAAGGCGTAAAGCCACTTCATCATGTGAGACAAAAAATGGTGGAGAGAATGGCAGAAGGTACCTGAGTGATAAGAAATGAGGAAGTATCAAGAAGATGGAGGTCATGGTGAATGACCTCAATTATTTCTTCAAAATTATTTCTTCAAAATATGAGGCAAGTTTCTTGGTTGAGCAAGCAAGGGGAAAGAGAAGGACCACTGGGAATTTTGAGAAGGGATGAAAAGGTTTGAAAGAGTTTGCTATGAATAGTGAGATAGTGAGTTGGTAAGAGTATAGTAGGATTACCTAGCATCAGTGAGGGCCCATGTGAAATTGTGTAATATAAATGCATTGTGAATACAGCCAGAACAGTTTCTCTATCTCCATTCTGCAGGATGCTCAAGGTGATAATGAATGATGGGATTTATCCAAATTTGAGGTTTGGCTGAACCTCTTCCTCTGGATCTTCCACATTCTCTCTTGGATCATATGTTTTTGTGTTCATTTTGAATTTCCATTAGGAAGTAGTATAATAATTAGACTACTAACCTCTGAGTCAAGGTTTAAATCCTGTCTCATATACTTACTACCTCCATGACTCTGTACTAGTCACTTAACAGTTTCCTCATATGCAAAATGAGAATAATAATAATGATAGCACTAACTCACAAAATGATTGTAAGGATCAAATAGGATAAATATGTAGAGTGCTTTGCAAACCTAAGAGAATCTTTTATAAGAGTGATCTATTATTCCTATAAATGTTACCACAGCAGATTGTACTGCTTTTTATCTTTGTATACTCAATTCTCAGCACAATGTACATAGTAGGTCCATAATAAATCTTTGTTTAATTGAATTGAATTGAGCATTTTTAAAGATCACTTTATCTATTTAGGGTCCATTTGTTTGTTTATTTTGGGGTTCATCTTTTCAAGTCATATAATCTACTTCTGTTGTCCAAAGTCCAGTAACACTATCATAAACATCTAAAGAAGGTGATGACATCCTCTATTATCTCAGTTTGCCTGCTATGAATAGTGAGCTATGACAGATCTAGAATTCAAAAAATGTGATAGAGGTAAAGTTTGTTATCTTTATCTTTACCCATATTTGTTGTTTCTCCTAGCTAGTGCTTTTCTCCCCGCCCCGCCCCCATCTCTGAAGCTCTCATGCTGACCACACTGGCACACTGAGTTTTCCTTTAAAAAGAATGATTTGTATTATTATCTTTTTTTTAACATCATCTCCATTTCCCTGGTATCTCTCCTCTTCCTCTCTCTCAGTGATTCATTTCTTATAATAAAGATTTTACAAAAATAAAACAAAAGAGAAAGAAGAGGAAAATAATGTTCTAAGTTTTCCTTCTATTCTCACGGGGCAATATCCCAGATGTTTCAGGACACATTCCCATTGTCAAAATTGATGGACCCAGAGTCTCATTCCGTTAATTGGTTGTTTAGCTGACTTGATAAGCAAATTTGATATATTAACTGCTAAAGGGCTAAAATATTAGTTTCCCATAACAAGAACATTTTAATGGAGAACTCCAAAGTCATAATATTGGCACCAGACCCATGATTTCACTGGCGTAAGGAATTCTCAAAGAAGTAAACTATCAATACAGGTCGTACCTTTTCCTGCAATTAAGGTCTTAGAGTTGCTAAGGCCACAGAGAGGTTGGTTCAATGTTCTTCATCCAGTTTGCCCATCAGATGTAGGATTTGACTCAAGTTTTTCTGACTCTGAATTGAGCTCTACATCATGCTATCTTAAAAAATGCAGTAATACAAAGAAACAGGTGCTAAGGGAATATGAATTTGCTGCAGGTAAGACACATGGGAGAGAATTTTTTTTGACAGAGGGTCTGGGGGAAGCTGTACAAGAAATAATAAAATTTGTGTGTGACTCAATACACATCATGTACAAGGTATTTGACCAGATCTATTGATCAGGGCTTGTTATACAAGAAAAAAACAATTCAATAAAATTCAACAAAAATTTACTGAGAACCAAGTATATATAAGATTGTGAAAGAAAGGAAAAGAAGGAATGAAAGAAAAAAGAGAAATAAGGAAAAGAAAAAGAAACACAAAGGGAAGAATGGAAAAAAAGGGAGGCTGAGAGAAAAAGGAGGAAGGAAAGAAGGAAGGAAGAAAGGAAGGAAGGAAGGAAGGAAGGAAGGAAGGAAGGAAGGAAGGAAGGAAGGAAGGGAGAGAGGGATGAAGGGAGGAAGGAAGGGAGAGAGGGAGGAAGGGAGGAGAGGGGAGAGAGGGAGGGATCGAGAAAAGGGAGAGATGAAGAGGAAGAGAGAGGGGATGTGATAAGTAGGGAGATAAATTAGTTTTTTAATCTAGGATTATTTTTTTTAAATTCAGTTTTACCTTTTGGTTTGTGTATTGTACTTTTAAAAAACTCTTTCCAGGAGATCTAAGTACTAAAACTTCTCCTTCTTATCATTGTCAGGTTTAGCTGAGCCAGACTTGAAGACTTTGTTAAAGGTGAATTGCAAAACTCAAGTAAGAATTGAGTTAATCCTGAATTTATAGGCTGAATGCTTCCATTAACCTCATAATAATGGTCTGGAGAAGAGCCTTTAAAAGCAGAAATAAATTTTAATTTACCATTCTGAAACACCCCTAATCAGCTCTTATAGCACATTCTATTTAGCTAAAAGATATCCTGGGATGAAATATATTTTAGGGAACCAGGAAATGCCAGAGGACTTAACTGGTGGGAGGAAAATTATTTAAAATGGAACCTCAAAATGAATTCATGGACTGCACCCTGGGCATGGTGCAGTGGGTGAGGACATTCCTCACCTGACTCTTTCTAATTCAGTTTTCATCTTAGCTTTGCATCTCATCTTCAAAACAAGGGCATATATTTGGGGAGAGGGGGGGCAACTATTTTTAAAGATGTGAGAAGCCCACATAGGCATCCTTGGAATGCAAATGTGCCAAAGATCCCATTCCCTTTACATACTCCACATTGGCTTTTGGCCTATTTCCAAGACATTATCTGGAGAGAGAAAAATGTTTAGAGAGCAGAGAGAAAAGTGCCATAATCACCTTTACAGTCATTTTCAGCCTAGCTTAAAAGAAGCACTTGGGGGCGGGCGGCGGGGGGGTGGGGGTGGAGATGTGTGACAAGGGCCTGAAATGACTGGAAGCTTGCTCTTTTATATTTGATTTCCTGGAGTTTGGAAAAAATGCAAAATAAGATGACAAATCTTAAAACAGGTCAGAAGACAATGAAAGCAAAGTCTCTGCTCCCCTTTCCCTGTCCCTGCCTCCCTCCCTCCTCTGAAATGATGGGGAGCAGAATTGTCAAGAGAGAAATGAAAAAGGGGAAATGAAAATAAAAAGATCAGATAATTTTAGAAGTGACTGGATCCTAAGGGATCATCTCAACCAATATTCTTACTTTACACAGATGGATCCAGATGACTCTGGAAAGAAAGTGAGGCTGGTGTCTTAGTACCCTTTAGCACACCCTCACTCAAATCCAATTCATGTGCTTTTTTTGATGTCATGTCCCTGATGCCTTGGTCTTCTTTGAGAATGAAGGACAAACATCTTCAGTCTGGAAGAGGAAGACCTTCAGAGTTTCTAACTCCAGGTCCAGCCCTCTATCCACTTAGCTGTCTCTAATAGGAGGTTAGAGAGGCACTTACTATTTAGTCTCAAAATCATATTCAAGCTAAAAGGGACATTTTAGCCCCCTTTTAATCCACCTATCCAACTCCTAACTTTATAGTGAAACAGCTAGATGGCACAATGGATAGAGCTTGGGAAATGGAGACAGGAAGATCTGAGTTAAGATCTGGCCTCAGACACTTAGTCTTGTGACCCTGCTTGCCTCAGTTTCCTCAATTGTAAAATGGGAAGGAAATGGCAAAACCACTCTAGTATCTCTACCAAGAAAACTCCAAATTGGATCATGATGAATTAGACACAGCTGAACACAACAATTAATAAGGACAGTAACTCTATCTGAAGTTTTTTACTGATTTTGAAATTACAGATGACAACATTTATGTAGCACATTAGACCTTACCATGTGCTCTACATGTATCTCATTTGATTCTCACATCAATCCCATGCTACTATTATCCTCATTACAGGCGAAGAAGCACAGGCTCAAAGATGGTAACTTGCTGGAGTCAAAAAGGCAGGTAGGATTTACAGCCAAAGTTTTTTGATTCCAAGGCCAGCATGTTCTTCACTCTGCCATTCTGGCTGTCAGTCTTTGAGGCTTAGGGAGTCTGTGATTGTCCAAGATCACACAGCAGTTAGTGGCAGGGTCTAGAGTAGAAGCTGAGGCAGTTCATAGCAACAATAAAGTATGGAATATTCCCTTTAGTGAACTTTTCTAAAGAACCTAACTTACTATTATTAGAAACTGGAACTAAATTTGTTGAATAACAACTTTCTTCAAACACTAACTCAAGTTTGGAATGATCATCTGTCAGTTATTATGATAACTGGAGACATTTTAATGTAAAAGGACCATGACTGTGTACAGTAAAATAATGTGGAGAATGTCTACAATTTGGGATTAATTATTCCTTGAGATCAAGTTGTATGATATGGATGTATTAGAGATCACCTGAGGCAAACTGTGTTGGATGTGATTGAAAGAAAGGAAAGAGAAGTTGCAGACAGAGGTATAATAAGAAATGTTTGCCAGATGTTCATTGATATAGGGTGAGAAAAGGCCCTCTACTCCTACAGACTGGCACCTTCTCTGATACTTAGAGTCATCTTAGAGATTTGCCTGGAGCACTGAAACTTGCCAAAGGTCTCACAGCCAGAATATTTCATAACCTAAACTTCTTTCCTGGATCTATGGGCATGTTTCCATCTACCATGCCACAGTATATGTTACTCTACATATAATTAGAAATTTAATTAGGCACTGAAAAGAAAAAAAATCCTCTTATCTATGATTAGGATGGATACAACTCTTCCTTCTCCTCCTCTTCCTCCTCCTCCTCCTCCTCCTCCTCTCTCTTACCCCATCCACATGGAGAGTCATGCCCTTTATATGGGTGCTCTGTCCAATGTAATATAAAGTTTGTTTCCTTATACTTCACAAGATACCTTGAGGTTTGGGGCTTAGATTTTTTTTTTCTTCCCTATTTGTTTATTCTACTATTTCAAAAAACTGAACAGTTAATTTTTTTTTGTCTAATGAAGTTTTCATTTATGATTTCTGGAAGTTCTGAAAAAACAGACTTTGTTAATTCATTGGGTTTTGAATGGAGTTACTTGAAAATGCCTTTAAGTCCAAATCACTCTGGTTTTCACTGATTGGTCAGTAATAGGACCCAGCCCCTGGGCTCCTCACTTGCTCATTATTTGGGTTTTGATGTCAGAGGTCATCACCTCCCCAAAGGAAGAACAGGGCACCTGGGAATAGATTGCCCATTGACAATGATCAAGTTTTCCCCTGACTGAGCCTGACCATGGGAAATATCAAAAGTAGTGGCAAAGGAAGAACTGAGCAGCCAGTGCAGGGCCCATGTCCACTAGATTAGGGCAGGAACCACCATAAGGCCATCGAGTGACTTGTTAAGTTAATCAGGTTGCCTCCTGTTGCCAGATATTACATGCTGGTGCTTGCCTGGCATTGATGATGTGCTGGGGGTGATCAATGATATAGGCAAAATCAAAACCAATTTAATTCTTTTTTAGGTTTTTGCAAGGCAAATGGGGTTAAGTGGCTTGCCCAAGGCCACACAGCTGGGTAATGAAAGTGTCTGAGACCAGATTTGAACCCAGGTACTCCTGACTCCAAGGCAGGTGCTTTATCCACTACGCCACCTAGCCTCCCCTAAAACCAATTTAATTCAATTAAAACCAGGAGATTCTTGCAGCAGCCAGACATAGTCCTGTTTCCTTGAAATCAAGTCATGGGACGATTCTGATAAAGGCAAGTGAGAAGGATGCTTTACACAGTGAACTCCTCACTATAATAAGCATAATTGTTTATGGTGACAACTCATGGCACCAATCACTTAGTTGGTCAATGTGATCTTAAATATCTTAGGACTTGTAATGGAGTGATGGTTCTGAGTGAGTAAAAATAGCAATTGTTTCTATTCTATTTTGAGTTTTTTTTGCAAGACAGTGGGGTTAAGTGACTTGCCCAAGGTCACACACCTAGGTAATTTTTTAAGTGTCTGAGGTCACATTTGAACTCAGGTCCTTCTGACTCCAGGACTGGTGCTCTATCCACTGTGCCACCTATCTGCCCCAATTGTTTCTATTCTGGTCAGATACTCTGAGGGTCTTCTCCCGAATTGAAGGTGTTTGTCCTTCATTCTGAAAGAAGACCATGGCATCCAAGACATGACATTGTGACAAGCACATGAATTGGATTTGAGTGAGGGGGTGCTAAAGGGTACTAAGTCACTGGCCTCACTTTTTCTCCAGAATCCTCTGGGTTCAGTGGCTAGATATGAATTAGGATGACTGGAAATGATCCTAGATGTGAGGCAATCAGGGTTAAGTGACTTGCCTAAGGTCACACAGCTTGTAAGTGGCAAGTGTCTGAGGCTGGATTTGAACTCCAAGGCCAGTGCACTATTCACTAAAACAGATCCTTTTAGGCCATCTTTTGCCTTCAATCTTACCTAGCCTCCCATGACTCTGAAGGACTTAAATCAAATTCTCCTGCAAGTCAAGACATCCTCCTCCTGAGTTCATTGGTGCTCTTTGAGAATGAAGGACAAGCAACAATAGGACTTGCATAAGTCATGGATGAAGTTCTCATTAGAAGGCTTTGGTAAAACTACAAGAGTCATTTTAATTAACACTGATTACTTCTAAAAATACCACTAAATTGACTATTAGAGAAATCAATTTTTAATTCTAAGAAAAATTGAGCCATTGTGAAGAATATTTTCAGCCCTCATCTCTACCTCATAGAGCTTTATTCTTTTAGGCCTTTTATGCAAGTTTGCTCCAACTCAAACTATTTTATGTTTAATTACGTTCCTCATATTTTTATTTATTCTATATATGCTTATGTGTTAACTTGTTTTATACCTGTTGTTCAGATGTTCTGCCCTGTCTGACTCTTCATAAGTCCTAAATGGGATTTTCTTGGCAATGATCTTGGAATAGTTTGTCATTTACTTCTCCAGCTCACTTTACAGATGAGGAAACTCAGTTAACCAGGGTTAAGTGCCCAAGGTCACATAGCTACTAAGTATCTGAGGTCAAATTTGAACTCAGGCCTTTCTTAGTCCAAGTCTAGTGCTCTATACACTGAGCTATTTGGCTCCCTCAATTGTTTTCTCCCTCATTAGTATATAAGTTCTTTTCAAATATGTTATGGCAACCATTGTTATATCCCCAGAGCTGAGCATGCTGCCTGGAACATAGTAGGCACTTAATATTTTTTGATTGATTGATTGAGAGGTAATATGAAAGTGAATTGATGGTTGGTTCTCGATGTCAGAAAGTTGTGGGCTCACATATACTAACTGTGGTCAGGTCACAAGCTCTCAGTGTCTCAGGGAACTCTCTGAGACAGGTTATAATCAAGTTGCTGATCTACTTGGCTGGAAGGAGTTTCCCATAATAGGATATCCCCACAGAGATGAAACTCTAGGTCTGAAGTTCAGTATGGAATATTATATGTAATGTCAGGGTAGGATGATGTGTTGGCTAATATTGCTGACAGTTACCTTGATGGGAAAGTGGCCACACCCCCAAGGCATTGTTATAGAAGAGAGAAAAACTGGGCACAGGGACTAAGTACTAAATAGTAAAGAAAATAGACAAGGCAACTCTCTTTCTCTCTCTGTCTCTGTCTCTGTCTCTCTGTCCCTGTCTCTGTCTCTCTGTCTCTGTCTCTCTGTCTCTCTGTCTCTCTGTCTCTCTCTCTCTCTCTCTCTCGCACGTGCACGTATGTGTGTGTGTGTGTGTGTGTGTGTGTGTGTGTGTGTGCCTTTCTTTCTGTCTTTCTGTCTCTGTCTCTGTGCCTGTGGCTGCTTGTTTCTCTTTCTTTCTCTCTCTCTTTCTCTTTCAGCTTCCCTTTCTTTGTGTCTCTGAATCTCTTCTCCCTGTCTCTTTTTCTGTCTCTCTCTGTGCCTGTGTCTGTGTCTGCCTTTCTCTTCCTGTCTCTGTCTTTCTGGCTGTCTCTCTCTGCCTCCCTCTGTCATTTCTCTCTCTCTCTCTCTCTCTCTCTCTCTCTCTCTCTCTCTCTCTCTCTCGTCTCTCTATCTCCCCAGATTTTGCAGGAGAAAGAAATGGCTGGTTCAATTTAAATCAACCAAGACTCATTAAGTTCTCACTTTATACATGGTACTACAATGAAATATATTTCTATTACATAGAAATATAAAAATGGACACAGTCACTGCCCTCAACCAACTTTCACTCTAACAGACAGGACATAACAAGTACAAAAACATATAACATGAGACAAAGTTTGCAAAGGAGAGATCTAAGCAAAATCCTTGAGGAATTTGAAAAGAGAAAGAACACTTTCATCTGATTTGAAGGGAACTCTAGAGGCATCTAGAGGCATGTGGATGAATGTGCTTTTCTTTGAGCTCAGAATGTCAATTTCCTTCATCTGTCAGACAATAGCAATAATTATCCAAAGCCATGAATTCCACCTGAGACACATTATCAGATAAGAATGCCATGGATGTTTTCCTTTGGGGTGAACCATAGTACAACTTATTAAGCTCAAATACTAAATCATATTTTGCTTTCTTTCCAAAAGAAAAAATCAAATTTCCTTTGATATTGTTCTAGCAGAAAAACATGTATTGATCAAAAACAACAACATACAGCAAATAGGAATAACCTAAGTCCCCAAATTTTAGAAGTAACACAAGGAAAAATAAAAAAACAATAAAAGAAAGCCAGCAGGCACATATGAATGATTGTGAGTAGAGACAAAGAAAGAAAACTCCCACAAAGACCAAGTCAACACCACTAACCAAAAAATAAGGGAATTTGATTATACAGAGGTCAAAGAATTTTAGATTAAAGTACCACGCTATCATTATGAACATGTTGCTGCTCAACTCCTACTAACTCAGGGTTTTCTTTGAAAAGTGAATAAAGACATAGGTAGCACTTTAATTCCCTCCTTTGGAACACAAAATTATCAATCTTGTAGTAGCTTCAGATCAATATAGGAAAGGCAGTCTACAAATATTGAACATCTTGGAAAATCAGGAAGGGGGTGAGGGAGAGGTAGAGTCTAATGGTAGAAAAATTGAGTAGGCAGGGGTCAGTGAGGGAAAGCATGGGAAATCCATTCCCTGAAAGTGTTTAGCATAGACTAATAGCACATTCCACTAATTTACTCTTAATAAATGCCCAATCAGTAGATAAATTATTCCACTGCCAGTTATGCCAATATGAAAATTTTTTTTCCTTCTCTATTGCAATGCATGATACTGACCAAAATGAGAGAGCCTATCTGAGAACTAATGGGAAAGGTTTTTAACTTTTGAACAGACTCTTCTTTATAGGATTGGGGTTTTTTGTTTGATTTGGCAGGTTTGTTTTTTTGATTAGGAATTCAATATAGGGAAATGCAGGTATTGACTGATGAAGGCCCAGTCTCAGAAGCAGGTATATTATAGGCTCTGTCTGGTAGTAACCCATTAGGATGCTTTTGACCTGGGTAGATGTTCTTGGAAGAGTAAGCTGAAACTTAACATGGCTGTTCCTATACTATCCATATACCCCTTATCCCAAGTGCATTTCAGAGTAGACATAGACACTGAATGAAGCCTTCCTTTGTCTGTGAAATCCAGTTTTTGACCTCTGGATTTCTCCTCAAGGTAGGACCTCTGGAACTCTTGTGGCTCTTCTGACTTTCTGAGATCCCATAAGGTCCTATAGTAAAGATAAAAAGGACACAAACAGGAGATGACCCATCTCAGACAAATATTAGTCTAATAGACTATCTGCTCACAAACCACCCTAGTATGGGGGATGGTACCCCTCCAGGGGCCCCCAGAATTCAGAAAGCTTTCCTTACAACTTGTACCTAACATAAGGAGAGGAAAAGTATGAGTTTTTCTACTGGAACTTTTTGTATGCACTCTTACTTCTGACTTGGCAGCTAAAAGGCTCCTCTTCACCACACAGTAAACTGACAGTCTCAGAATATCTTCACATGCTCTGAATTGGGATCCTCTGTTACATGCCATTTTGCCCTTCTAGATGTAACTTCTCCAAATGCTCAGGTAAAGTCTATTGAGTGCAAGGCCCCAGGACAGGGCTCTTATTGATCAGATCCCACTCCAATCCCTATCACATACATGGTGCCTCAGTTGATTGAATATCAGTTCCTTGAAAATAGAGTCAGTTACATTTGTTTGTCTTTGTATTTATAGTGTCTAGAACAATAAATGCATATTGATTAATAACTGAATGATTTGGATATTCCTTCAATGACACATTGAAACCTATCCAGACTTGCCAATTCTATGTGACTTTTGTCCATGTGTTTCCTTCAATTTGCAATTGGTATTCAGTCCAATGTGCTAGGGACTTTTCTTGCTTTCTCTTGCTATTGAGTGGATACTAGCAATGTCAAATTAGCACTTACTTTTTGACCTTGACCAAATTTCTAAATTTTTTAAGTCTCAATCTCCTCATCAGTAAAATGAAAGAGTCCCTTAGGTCATTTCCGATTTTAGATCAATGATTCTATGTTCCTTCACTTTTGTCTAATGACCAGTACAATTTTTTTCTACTAAACAGTTCTTTAATGACATCCTTTATGCTTGTTCTCCTTTACAGTAATATGCTTGTAAATTGTTATAGATTGCTGACGCCCACAATATGCCTTTTCATTAACTTCTAGGTGATTCTCGTTTTACATTATTAAAACATTGTAGTATTTCATCACTTACAGCCATAGAACATTAACATTAGAATATCAGTATGAAAAGGATGGGTTTTTGTTTCAAGGAATATTTTAGAGTAATTAGAATAATTTTGCAATTTCCAAATGTCATTATTCTTTCCTTTAATTCTTTAACTCATTTTCCATGTCTGTCCAAGGTAAGTATGTGTACATCTAAATTATACATCATAGTCTGGATAATAGGCATGCTTCATCCACTTGACTTTTCCTTTATTTCTGGTATTATTGTTCCTGTATTTTATTTCCCATGTTGTATTGTTTGGTTCAGTTACTATGACTCTATAATGTTTTAGCGACTGTTGTTTTCATTCATGTCTGACTCTTCCTGATCCCAATTAAGGTTTTCTTGTCAAAAAATACTGAATTAGTTTATCATCTCCTTCTCCAGTTACTCTTACAGATGAGAAAATTGAGGCAAACAGGGTTAAGTGAATTATCTAGTGTCACACAGCTAGTAAGTGTCCAAGGTCATATTTGAATCCAGTTCTTATGACTCCAAGACTATCACTCTATCCACTGAACCACCTAGCATTAGGATTAGGATTTCCCATCATTCAATTTAATTACATTGGGTAAATATTTATTATGACTCTACTACGTGCAGAACACTATTCTAGGCACACTGAGCACTATAAATACTAGTGGAATTTATATTCAACAAAGGGATAAAATATGCATGCAGACAACTATACTACATAATAATTCATGATAAATTCAATAATCTTACATAGGTAAGAAATTGCAGGGTATTGTTGGGAGACAAAGTAACCCATTTTGGTTGGTATACAAGATACCAAATATATAATAAAGTATAATATAAGCTAAGGTTAGAAAGCTAAAGTGGTATCAGTCTATGGAAGGGCTTCAAAGTCAGATGAAGGAAATATGAAATGTTTTTCACCAGATTCGAAAAATGAGAAACCAGATATTGGTGTGTTGTCTTCCATACACACCTTTCCCCCTTCTTTCTGAGAATTTTGTGTTCAATTTTCCCCAATAAGCAATTAAGAAGTCCATATGGACATCTTTGTTTTCCTGGTTCTTCCATATCCTGGTAACATAGGGATCTTTTAAATTCATTTGTCTTTCAGTTCATCCATTTCAATCCTCTAGTTAAATGATGTGCATATTTTGACATTTCTTTGCATGTAATTTCTTCATTTTTATGTTTTTATGTAACTAGCCTTTATCCTTCACTCTTTCACTTTCACTCTATCCTTTCTTAAAGTTTGTAGAGATGTTTTGTAGTCATTTTTCAAAGAACCTGACCATCACTGAAACTTTTCTTGAAACAAAGAAAAAATAGTTGAGCAAAACTGTCCACCAAAGTAATAACCTGTAGTAGTATATGGAGCCACATCCTTAGCTCTTCATTTCTTTATCAAAAAGAAAGATATGTCTTTCTTCCTGCTCTCTAGAACTAAGGCTGTTCACTGAAATTAATCCAAGCTCAACTGTCATTTAGTTTTCATTCCCATTGTTAAAGTCATATATTGTTCTCTTGGTTCCATTTTCTTCACTCTGTATCATTAAATCTAAGTCATAGGAGGTTAGACCAAGAGGTAAAAGTGACCTTAGACATCATCATCTAGCCCATCATCTCCTACATAAAAAGAAGGACCTTTGTTTCCAGATGAAAAAAATTGAAGTTCAGAGAAGTTAAATTACTTACTCAAAGTCATCACCCAGGTAATGACTGGTAAAGTTGGGGTATTTTCTTGTTTCTCCAAATTTCTTATATTTATTTCCTGTTTCACAATTAGATTCTTTTATACTTATAAGATATTTATGGAATTTCAGACCTGAAAGAGATATTTGTGATTATTTAACCCAGTCTATATAAATAGGAAATTTTTCTATGCTATCTTTCATGAAAGGTCATTCAATGTCTACTTGAGGGCCTTCAATGACAGGGAACCTACTACTGGGTTCCACTTTTAGACAGCTTTTATTTTTAGAAATTTTTTATATTAAACTTGTCTGCCTCTCTTCACTTTCCACTCAATGTACCTAGTTCCATTCAAGCAGAACAAATGTGATCTTTCTTCTATATGCTAACCCTTTAAATCCTACCATTGTGTTCCCACTAAGTCTCTCTTCTCTTGGTTAACATCTTTAAAGCCTTCATTTTATTCTTATAGAGGGTCTTTCCCTCCCAGATTGATTTTATAAAACTATGCAAAAGAGGTTATTCTTTGTTTCATTTCTTTTTTACCAACCTTAATTATGGAATGGGTATTCAAACTCAGACCAATTAAAGACCTTAGCTTAAAAAGGTCAAAGTCTCCTACTGTATCCATGACCATTTCCAGTTGTTCTGATCTATATCTGGTCATTGGACTCAGGGCTTCCAGGTAAAAAGTGAAGTTGATGACTTTGCCCAACTTCCTCTCACTTAAATCCAGTTCACTTGCATGTTATGGCATCATTTCCCTGATATCATGATCCTCTTCAAAAATAAAAGGCAAACAACAACAACAACAACAACAACAGCTAGCTGTGTATGACTTATCCTTGTGAGTGGCGTTGTTTCCAAATCTTTCAAAGTCCCGGTCACCCTGTTCTAGTTATACTCCATTTTTGATAAAGTTCTTCCTAAAAATGGGCAGCTAAGTAGTGCAATGGGGCCTGGATGTGGGACCTGGATGTGGGACCTGGATGTAGGACCTGGAGAAGGACTTGAGTCCAAATCCAACTTCAAAATTTAAGGGAAACTTAAAGATGTGACACCTATTTTACAGAAAGAGAATACAGAAGGTGCTGCAAAAGGTGTTTCTTTAAAAGGTGAAGGGGGGGGGTGGAGCCAAGATAGCAGCAGAAGCCTCTCTTAGGTTCTCTCTCCTAAATATTTCAAAAACCTAAAAATTATGACTCAACTAAATTTTTGAGAGATCAAACCCACAGAAAGATCCAGCAAAGCAATTCTCCAGCCCAAGGTAACCTGGAAAATAGTGGGGAAAGCTCTGTTCCAGGGGGTTGGAGGGATGGCAGTTAGCAGCAGAAGCAATTTCCTGACCTGCACCCCAGGGAGCACCAAGCATAACTTAGAAGATCTGTCTTCTGCCAGAGTGAGCACAAAGCCCAGGCCAGCATGGCCCTCCTCAGTATGGTTGCGGCCCTCAGTGCAGTCCAGATCCCAGGAAATGGAAGCAGGCCTGTGGAGCCACCCAGCAGGAGCCTCCTGGCAGCTACTCCCTGAGCACTCAGCCCATGGAAGGTAAGAGAGTGGAGTGAGACTATCTAGGTCTTTCCTCTATCCCTGGGACAGGTCTCTGGGGCTTTGACCATATTCAGATGCTGGTCGCAGTCTGGGCCCCAGAGAGGTGCACTTGTGGTCATTCAATAGATCAGAAGAGCAATCAGAACCTCACATACTGAGGTCCTTGTGTGTGTGTTGGGGGGGGGGGTCTCAATAATACTCCAAAGCTCAGGAAGCACATCAAAACCAGGCACAGGCAAGGAAAATGAGTAAACAGAAAAAAAGGAACCTGACCATAAACAATTACTTTGGTCCCATGGAGGACCAAGCCACACAATCAGAAGATGAGAAAGTCCAAGCTTCTGCATCTAAAGACTCCAAGAAATATAGAAGTTGGGTTCAGGCTATGACAGAGCTAAAAAAAAGATTTTGAAAACCAAGTTAGGGAGGTAGAAGAAAAATTGGGAAAAGAAATGAGAGAGATGCAGAAAAAACATGAAAACAAAGTCAGCAGCTTAATCAAGGAGATTCCCCCAAAATACTGAAGAAAATAACATGTTAAAAAGCAGCTTAGGTCAAATGGATAATACAGTTCAAAAAGTTATTGAGGACAAGAATGCTTTAAAAAGTAGAACTGGCCAGGTGGAAAAGGAAATAAGAAAGCTCTCTGAGGAACACAAATCCTTCAGATGTAGAATGGAGCTAAAGGAAGCTGGTGACTACAAGAAATCAAGACACAATAATTCAACACCAAAAGAATGAAAAACTAGAAGAAAATGTGAAATAGCCCACTGTAAAAACAACTGATCTGGAAAAAACAGATTCAAGAAAGATAATTTTAAAATTATTGGGCTACCTGAAAGTCATGATCATGAAAAGAGCCTTGACCTCATTTTTAAAGAATTTCTACAGGAAAATTGCCTTGGTATCCTAGAAGCAGAGGGTAAAATAGAAATTTAAATTACCAATCTCCTACTGAAATAGATCCAAAAAAACAAACCCCAAGAATATTATAGCCAAGTTCCAGAACTCCCAAGTCAAAGAGAAAATATTACAAGCAGCCAGAAGAACATAATTCAAATATCATGAAGCTCCAGTCAGGATTGCACAGGATTTAGAAGCATTCACATTAAGGACTCGTTGAGCTTGGAATATAATATTTTGGAAAGCAAAAGAGCTTGGAATGCAACTGAGAATTAACTACCCAGCAAAACTGAACATCCTCTTCCAAGGGAAAAGATGTACTTTCACAGAAACAGGGGAATTTCAAATGTTCCTGTTGAAATGACCAGAGGTAAACAGAAAGTTTGATCTTCAAATACAGGACTCAGGTGAAGTATAGAGAGGGAGAATGCGGGATTTAATGATGATGAACTGTGTCTATTCCTGCATAGAAAGATGATACTGATAATATTGATATAAACCTTCTCATTTAATAGAGCAGGTAGAAGGCACTTTTATAGACAAGGCACAGGAGAGAGCTGAATTTGAAGATATAATATACTGTAAAAAATGGAGTCAATGGCTAAAAGGGAAATTACTGGGAACAAGAGAAAAGAGAGGTGGAATAGGCTAAGATATTTCATATAAAAGATATTTCATGTAGCTTTTGGAATGGTATGGAAAGGGGGAAGGCCAGGTGGAATGAGGGAACCTTCATTCTCATTGTAAAGGGCTCAGAGAGGAAACAGCATACATACTCAATAGAGTACAGACTTCTAGAAGAAAAAGGAGAGAAGGGGGACAGGGGGAGGGGAGGGGGGATGTGGGTGATAGAGGAGAGGGTAGATCATAGGAGAAGACAGTTAGATAGAACACATTTTCTTTTTTACTTTTTGCAGGTGGTGGTATTGGGTGACCTCTCCGGGACCACAGAACCAGGTGGTTGCTGGGTCTTCAGGGTGGGTTGTAGGTTTAGGCCCCAGGGTTAGTGCTCTGGCCGCTGTGCCACTCAGCTTCCCCACAGCACATTTTTGAAGAGGGACAGAGTGAAAGGAGAGAGAAAATATAATAGATGGAAGTAGGGAGGAATGGATGGAGGGAATTACAATCAGCAACAGCAACTGTGGAAAAATGTGGAAGTAACTTCTATGATGAAGTTATGATAAAGAATGTGATCCA
Source organism: Macrotis lagotis (assembly GCF_037893015.1). Lineage (NCBI taxonomy): Eukaryota > Metazoa > Chordata > Mammalia > Peramelemorphia > Peramelidae > Macrotis > Macrotis lagotis. The sequence goes on along the minus strand of NC_133659.1, from coordinate 154,924,910 downwards.
TCTGAGACAGAATCGATGGTATCGGAACACAGACTGAAGCACATTTTTTTTCTCTTACTTTATTTCTCATGAGGTTTTATATTTTTATGGGGGAGGGGGTGTTATGTTTACTTTTAAAAAGAATATTTTAATAATGTGTAAATAAAAGAAAATTTTAAAATGTCATGTTCTTATTTTTTGTTTAAAAAGTAAAAAATTTATTATTATAATCATTTTTTAATTTTAAAAAAAGGTGAAAACAACTGGAACAACAATATAAGATGGATGCCATTATATAGTGATTGGTCATACAGATTAGTCTAGAATGAGTAGATAAGAAAAATCTATCACATGAGACAAATAATCATAAAAAGTTCTAGTAATGTGCATTAGGAAGAAAGAGAGGGAAATGGGAAAAATGTTTGGCAAATATAGCACTAGATATTCAGTGGTCAGCATCAGCAAAGTCCAAGAGTGGGAAAGTGGGATTACTCCAGTAGGCTTGCCAAAGCAATGCAAAAGGTAGTTTGCTAGCTAATAGCAGGGGAGGGTTAGTTTCAAGAGAACCCATTGACAGAGCATTCAACCACAATGGCTAGGGTTTAAGGATAAGATTTTGGTCCTTGAGAAGAATGGGTATATATAGGGCAGAGTGCCAATATATGTGTTGGGCTTAAAAGAATACTATTAAAACTGGAGTGGAAAGGAAGATTTGGTGAAAATGAACATGGAAATGTGTTTTGCATGACTACACATGTATAACCTATGTCAATTTTTTTTGCCTTTTCAATGAGGGAAGAAGGGAAAGGAAGAAAAGAATTTGGAACCGAAATTTTGAAAAAAAAAGGAATGCTAAAATTGTTTTTACATGTATTTGTGTATATATTTCTGTGTGTGGATATGGATATAGATACAGATACAGATACAGATACAGATACAGTTATAGATTAGATAGAGATAGAGATAGAGACAGAGACAGAGATAGAGATAGAGACAGAGACAGAGACAGAGACAGACAGATAGAGATAGAGATTAGATATAGATATAGATTAGATATAGACTTTTAAATAGACAAGAAAAAACTCATAAGAGATTAAGGATAGAATTATACCTGTAGTGAGGCTGCCTTAATATTGAGCCTCCTGGGCTGAGAGTTCTAAGAGGAGGAGTAAAGAAAGAAAAGAAACTCATTTACTTTCAACAAAAGTAAGCTCCTTGAGGGTAGGAACTTGAAAATGTTTTGTCTTTGTGATCCTCTGGCATTTAACTTACTCTTGATTAAGGTTTATTTGGAGGCAGCTAGGTGGTACAGTGGATAGAGCACTGACCTTGGAGTCAGGAGGATAAGAGTTCAAATCCAACCTCAGAAACTTGCCACTTACTAGCTGTGTGACTTTGGGCAAGTCATTTAACACTACTTGCCTCACATCCAGAGCCATCTCCAGTCATCCTGATTCATATCTGGCCACTGGACCCAGTGACTTCTGAAGAAGAAAATGAATCTGATGACTTAGCACAGGCCCACCTCACTCAAATCCAATTCATGTTCTTGCCATGACATCACCTCCCTGATGTCATGGTGTTCTTATAGAATCAAGGACAAAAAACAACAATTAATGTTTATCTAATGCACTGAATTCATAATTTTCTTGGTAGCTTGGCTTATACAAGAGGTTGGTTGGATTTCCCGTCTGGCCTTAAGAGTAGAAGTTGTCTGGATAAGCAAATAACTTTCCCCCCTGAGATGACCATAAAACATCCCTGGCTCCTTAGTAGTTGAAAAAATGGCCATCAGAGAGGAGGTCAATTGTTGCCATCGGGTCTTCATCATTGGCAGATCAGCAGTTTCTGACTGCATGGCTACCTGAGATAAGGCTTCTCAAAGGTGAGAATAAACTTCCTAAGGCAGTAAGCTGACCTCCAAATCTTCACTTTACTTCCTATCCTTCTCTTTGTAAAACCACTGTAGTGTGAAGAAGTGTGTTTTCTATACCTTCATTTATCATTAGCCTGACCTGAAATCATACTGTGCTCTAGTATACTTACCCTGAGCAAGAACCACAGTGCTATGTGTATTTATCATGAGACTGGTTCACTGACCCATGGATGGATTCTGTCCCCTGTGCACCCAAAAACTATACTTCCACCAAATACAGCAGAAATCTCTCAATTATTTGATTGCTATTATCAGTGTGGATTGGTCAAACATAGTTAAGATAATTAAAATTCTTTTGATGGCCATAATTTTTCTGCTTGACTTCTCGCTCTCCCTCCCTTTCTCTTTTCTCTCTTTCCCATTCTCTCTTTCTTTTTCCCTTCTTGCTTCCCTCCCTTCTTCCCTTCTTCCCTTCTTCCCTCCAGCCATTCTTCCTCTTGTCTCCCTCCTTCCCTGCTTCCTTTCTCCCTTCTTTCCTTCTTCCCTCCTTTCCTTATTTTCTTTACTCTCCCTCCTTCTTTCCTTCCTCTTTCCTACCTCCTTCCCTTCTTCTTTCCTTCTTCCCTCCCTTTCTGTTTCCTTTCCTCTTCCTCCTTCTTCCTTACTTCTTCTTTCACATCCTCCTTCCTTCCTTACTCCCACCCACCACTATTTACCAAGAATATACATTGTGTTGTCATGGAGAATTGAATATAAATAGAAGACAATACCTGCTCTGGAACAACTTACAGTGTATTTTATATATGAACATACAAGAACATGGTAATTTAAGATTACCAAAAATTAACATTTGCAAATTCGAAATAATATAATAAAAAAACCAAATCCCTACATGCAAGAGAGTGCAAGTGGATATGGTTATCTACAAGTGATGTTAACTACTGAACTGAAAGTATTAACATTTCATTTCATGCTATATAGACAGTTCTTAGTTGCTAGATGGCACAGTGGAAAGTGTCCTGGATCTGGAGTCAGGATGATTGAACTTCCTGATTTCAAATCTGATCTCAGACTTACTAGATGTATAACCCTGGGTAAGTCATTTAACCCTGTTTGCCTTAGTTTCCTTATCTGTAAAATGAGCTGGAGAAGGAAATGGCAAACCACTCTAGGATCTTTGCCAAGAAAATACCAAATGGAATCATGGAGAGTTGAAAAAGGCTGAAAATGACTAAACAACAAAAAAGACACATCCATTAAATGACTTTAGTTGGCACCAAGATAGAAAAGGATATATCAAGCATCCAAGTTAATAGCAATTAATAACTGGGAACATGTGCTTGAATTTGGGGAATGCTGGGGTTACCTGACAGGAAAGAAATATACTCCTATAGAATGGGTTAAGACTGCACTGACCTTGCAATGGAAATTAATGGAACTGGCTGTCACAATGAAGAGATTCAGAGAGCAAGGGAACAGGCATAAAAGCAAGGGAAAAAACCTTTTCATCATCTGTCACTCTAGATGAAGGGAGTTAGCTTGGGGCTATCTCTTCCTAATTCAGGAACTTGTTTGCTAAGAGAGTTTATTGAAGGAGAATAACTGTATGATTCCATAGTCAGGATGCTCTCACAATATCTTGTACCTTCAGAAATTCCATGCCACAAATAAACTGTGCTTTAAAAATTTTGTTCTAAAAATTGCATATAGTTCATAATTTCGTATACATCCTCCTTTTGTTTTTTATATATAGAAATATTCATGTTTGATCTCTGTTAAGTCATAATAAAAAGTACTTCTTCAACTGATCTTATGGGTAAGTTTATGATTTTTTTTTATTTTCGAGATATTAAGGATCCCTGAATAGGGGATTATTAAAATGTGTCTTTCTGTGGATGATTATTTTTAAAAAAGTGAACAGGTCTGAGCTATTCAGGCTGTGAGGAATGATGGCCATTGATGAAAAGAGGCCTCCAATAAGGTTAACTAGGCTCTGGTTCAAGTTGAATATCAAGGTAATACATAGCTAGGAAGACACTCTACTGAAATAGTGAGTGAAGCAAATTACTCTCTCAATATTACCTGTATCTCTTATTTTAGTTTAATTTATGAATTTGGCATGTTTCATGGTTTATCTCTTGAGACGAGAATAGTGTTGGGTGATTGAGTTACAAAGACTGAAATGCGACTTTTAACTTTTTCCTGTCAGGAAAAAACAGGAGCACCTGTTTCCTGGAAGACAAGGAAAATGGACTTGAGAAATATGTCTTTAGTTGATTAGATGTGGCTGTAGTTCTACTACTTTTTGGTTGCAAATCTTTATAATCCTGTGTGTTTCTGAAAAGAGTGCTTATAATAAAGTGTCTGTCAGAAATGAACTAATTTTTTCCTTCATACTTTTTCATACTTGCCTTGATTGCTTTCTTCTCTCATTCTCTTGCTCTACATTTGTGAATTATCTGAATACTTTTCTGTTGATACTCAAACCTACATTTCCAGGTCTTCTCATTTCTCTTTCCCATCCTCCCCACCATGTTTTGGAAAAAAGGAATGATTAACTATAACTATTTTTGCCCATATTTATAAGCTACCTTGTCCACCCCAGTGGCATTCCATTTGTCTTTGCAATTTTATGAGGGTGGTTTTATTAAATTGCTATTTTGGTATTCTTATTGTGTGTTTATTACTGTTTCAAATCCACAGCACCTTGGGGGAGCATGACCCTATAAATAAAATATTCATCTATCACTGTAACTAATAAAATTTTTGTTCTCTTACCTCTTCTTACATTTTTCTCTTTTTTGAGACCAAAACACATAGTAAATGAAATCCAACTTCCATATTTTCCATTAACATTAACACCCATGCAAAATAAAACTTAAGATAAAGGAGTCCTTCAGAACAACCAAATGCAATAGCTAGTTTTGTTAAATATTTACCATGGATAGGAGTCTGCTGGACACCCTTTTGTGGTTCATTTCTATCTGCCAAAAGTTAGCAATTCAGCCCTGGCTTCTATCCTTCAGACTCCTTCCTGTGACTGAGACAACAGGTGCATTTGGGTACTTTCAGCCAGTTTAGAACAGTTAACAATGAACTTAACATTAAACACAATGTTCAGTTTACTTAAATAGAAAATTAACACTAACCACAGTTTATATCATTTAGGGACAAAGTATGGATAAAGCATGAGAAGTGGCTGAAAATACTCAGCATAGAGAAGAGTAAATTTAAGAGAGACATAACAGCTATCTTTGAGTATTTGAAGGTCTATCATTTCTAAGAATTATTAAACTTGCTCTGCTTGTTCTCATAAGGCAGATCTATGATTAATGGGTAGAAGTTACAGGGAACTGATTTTATCTTCATGTGAAGAAGAGCTTCCTACATTTAGAGCTGTCCAAAAGAAGAACATGTGGCCTGAGAAGTTCTGAGATTGTCCCTTTGATAGAGGTCTTCAAGCTGTATCATTACATCTTGTGGATGTTATCATAAAGTTTCTTTCTTCATGTAGAAGATTAATTCGGTGGCATCTGAAGCAACTTTGAACTCAAAGATTCTGTTTCTCTGCAGCTCAGTTCTGAGGAACTGACTTTTTCTGTCTGGTAACTTAAATTCCCAAGTGTGTTGGTGCTTTGAGACAATGAAAAATAATCTTCTCTTTTGGAGAGGACATGACTGTAGATCTTGTCCAGTGTCTTAAAATATCAACATTTCTGTGGCATGCCTGGGCTGTTGGGAAGTTACCTGTGATGGTCTCTTCTATTTCTCCCCATCCCCATGCCTAACTAAAAGGAATTAGCAATAACTAAACAAATTGTTAGGAGAGTTTTTTTCTCAGAAGTAATAAATCACATTCCTTGTAATTTAAGCTTCACCAAATTTTTATTTTCTTTTACTTCATTTAGATCATTTTCAGTTCTGCCCAATCTAGCCTTCCCATTGATTCTAGATCTTAACTTTGTTCTTGCCTGTCCCTCTTTGATGTTTGGCACCCTAATGTCTGCTCTCCTCTATTTACCATAAAGTCCCCTGTAATCATTAGATCCAAAGTATTAAAGCCCTTACCTGACAGTGCCCTACTGCAAGGCATGTTATATCTCTAACTACTCATGTATATAGAGATTCCTACTAACTCTGGCACCTTGATATCCAAGAGTTCAGAAAGAAATATGTCCTACATTAGAATTAAATTGGAAAAAAATATTCCAAACAGATATAATGCCAGATTCCATGTACAAAATCATATTTTTGTGTAGTATTATTTGTGTTTTCATGGACAGGCACAGACAACTAGCAAATCTTTCCCTGTAATGAAGAAAAACAATTAAGAAAAACCAGTGCATGCAGCCACCACATCTGACAGCAAATAGAACATTCTGTACCCAAAAATAATTCACTATCTTTTCAGTGAAAGAAAGCATTTCCTAATTTCTTCTCTGGGTCCCCCCCCAAAAATTATTAAAATTACACAGTTTCTGATTTTATTTTAGTGTTCTTTTCACTAACATTACTATATTCATTGTTTTCTTGGTTCTTTATTTTACACTGCAGTTCACAAAAGTCTTCCTGTGCCTTTTTGAGCTCATTTTTTTGTCATTTCTTTGGTTTTTTTAGGTTTTGCAAGGCAATAGGGTTAAGTGGCTTGCCCAAGGCTACACAGCTAGGTAATTATTAAGTGTCTGAGACTGGATTTGAACCCAGGTACTCCTGACTCCAGGGCCAGTGCTTTGTCCACTGTGCCACTTAGCTACCCCCTTTTTTGTCATTTGTTGCCATTAAATAATATTCTATTAGAGCTACATGTCACAATTTTTGCCACTTCCTAAATGACAGGCAGGGGGCAACCAGGTGGTATGATGGATAAAGCCTCAGACCTGGAGTCAGAAAGATCTGAGTCCAAATTCTACCTCAGATACTAGTTGCATAATTCTGGGCAAGTCACTTCACCCTATTTGCCTCAGTTCCCTCAACTATAAAATGAACAGGAGAAAAAATGACAAACCACTCTGGTATCAGCCAAGAAAACCCTAAATAAGGTCACAAAGAGTCAGGCCTGACTCAAATGACTGTATAACCACACTAACAATATGAAGACAATCACCCATTCAGTTTTCAGTCTTTAAGACATTTTTAAAAGGTAAAAAATTTCTTTTGGAAAGAAAGATTTCTTCTCAGTCAAGAAGAAAATGTCATATGAACAGTTCTAAAGTTCAATTTTCCCTTCCTTTCCTCTTTGATTGTGTAGCTGGTGAAAATGAACTATATTCACTTAGAGGTATGTATCCATGATAATTAGTGGGGCTTAGAACTGGGATAAACAGAAAAGAGAGAGAGAGAGAGAGAGAGAGAGAGAGAGAGAGAGAGAGAGAGAGAGAGAGAGAGAGAGAGAGAGAGAGAAGAGGAAGTAATTTTGGAGTAGAATAATGAAAATTGGGAAGAAGAGCACAGGGTGGGATGATGAAGGATAGTAAGGGTTTGATCTCATCTTGCAAGGATGAGACTCTAGTATTTTTCCCTATAAATATGTGACCTGGGTGATAGAACTGCAGAGATGAGACTACCATGAGAAGTAGTCAATTAGAAAGGGAGAACAAATATGTTTCACCATAGTTGGCCAAGAGGGAGTAGCCAACCAAGAAAGCATATGAGATAAGAAAATTTGCCAGGTGCTACTTGGGTCTCTCATAAACCTCTCTGGAGGTTTAAATACAATTTGGGGATTAATGATCCTTTATACAAGAATTTTATTTTGCTTATTTTCTTCCTTTCAAAAAAATTTAACAAGTTGTGTGTGTATACATGAGCAGACAACCTAACACTACCTCCCCGTTAATCCCTGAGAGTCTGCTCTGGAGCTTTGGCTCAATATACTCTGCTTTGGCTCTGTCCCCATTCCCACTTTGAATTCTCCAAAGAAATGACCAAGCAGTTTTACAAGTAATTATGTGTTATCAATCTGGCACCAGCCTAACTCTTCCAGGCCCATTGTACATTAGTCTCCTTTATTTTGCTCAAATTCTAGCCAAAATGTTCCCTGTACAAGATAGTCTGTCCATCCCGCATCTCCTCACCTTTGAACAGGCTCTTCCTTACCAAGTGCCACCTGCTAGTCAGTCAGTCCATAAACAATTATCAAGTACCTCCTATGTATTGAGCACTTGTTAAGTGCCATGGATACAAACAAAAAAAGGTAAAAGATTGTCCCTGCCCTCTAGGAGTGTACAATCTAACAAGCAAATAGGTAAAAAAAACTATAAATGACATAAATAGGAAAGTATGAACTGCATTAGAATTAAGAGGTAACCCCTTCAGGAAAGGTGTCCTGAAGAAGGTGGGACTTGAAGGAAGCTGGGGAAGCCACTAGGTGGAAATGAAGAAGATGGGCGGGGAGGGAGGAGGAAGCCAGAGAAGATTTTCAGAGCCAAGAGATGGAGTGTCATATTTGTTGAACAACCAGGAGAACAGCATCACTGAACAAAAGAGTAAAGTGTAAGAAGACTAGAAAGGTTGAAGGGGCTAGTTTGAAAGCATGGTAGAGCATTTTGCATTTGAACCTGGATGCAATAGGAAGCTACTGGAGTTTACTGAGTAGGAGGATGACATGGTCACATTTGCATTTTGTGGATAAATGGAAGATTGATTAAAATAAAGAGAGAATTGAGGCAAGTCAACCAACCAACCAAGAAACTATTACAGCAATCCAGGTGTGAAGTGATGAGGCTTTGAACTAGAGTGGTGGCAGGTTAGAGGAGAAAAGGGGACATATTGAGAGATATTGCAAAGGAGAAAAAAACAGACCTTGTCAACAGTTTTGATATTGAGAGAGGGAGGAGAAGGGAGAAATTATGAGGAATTGAGGATGAACCTATTGTGAGCTCAAGGGACTGGGAGGAAAATGTTACTCTCTATAGTAATAGGGTAGGCATAGGAAGTCTCTTGATATTTTCCATTGAGAGTGTCTCCTGCCCAAATTATTTTGTATCTTTTTGTTTTTCATTTATTTCAATCATGTTCTTCTCTTCATGACTTCTTTAGAGTTTTCTTGGCAAATAAACTTTAGTTGCTTGCCATTTCCTTCTCCAGTTCATTTTACAGATGAGGAAACTGAAACCAACATGGTTAAATTCCTTGCCAGGGGGTCATCTGCTATAAGTATCTGAGTTCAGATTTGAACTCAGAAAGATGAATCTTGCTGACTTCACATCTAGCACTTTATCCACTATCCCCCATTTTTATTTCTACTTTGTCCAATTACATTTATTTTTCTGTATATATGTCATTTATCCTCTCCTCCTCTTCCAATTAAATGTAAACTCCTTAAAAGAGACCATTTGATTTTTGTCTTTACATCTCCAATGACTAGTTCAGGACCTGGTATATGGTAATTTAATAAATACTTATTAAATGAAAGACAACAAGAATAATTTATTTAACATTATGATTAGAGACATTTTCCTGTTATATGTATCAAGATACATGTATTTGCTGACGCTAAATCTCAAGAAAATTCATCATCAACAAACATGCACAATACAAGGTCTCAAAGCAAATTATCTTCATTCCAACCCCTAAGGATGGAGGATGGTGAGTCCACCTGATTCCAGGTCCATGTCCAATAAAGGGAAGCTAGAAATGTCAGGGCAATGATTTTCCTGTCATCACAGAAATGTTGCATCTGGATGACACTGAAACTCAGTCCAAAAATGTGCTTCCTTTTGGGAGGTTAGCTAGGAGTACAGCCCTCCCACATTAACATTTGGGATATCATGTGACATTTTTGCTCAGGTTGAATTTTCAGGTGGCTAAAATCTTCAGAACTCTTTCAGCTGAGTCCAGCTATGCATCATATCCCTTAAATTTAGGAAGTTTTTTTAATTAAGGAAATTCACATTTATTCTTTAAATTCCATCTTCATCAGGGGTGGCTAGGTGGTATAGTGGATAAAGCACCAGCCCTGGAATCAGGAGTACCTGGGTTCAAATCTGGTCTCAGACACTTAATAATTACCTAGCTGTGTGGCCTTGGGCAAGCCACTTAACCCCGTTTGCCTTGCAAAAAAAAATTCCATCTTCATAGATCTTGTTCTGTATTCCAGTCTTTCAACATCTTTTTAAAATTTTCCTTTGTCTTCCAACATGTTACTGTCCAGTTTTCGTCATCTGCAAATTTAACAACTTTAGCATGGTTGTCTTTATCTCATATATTAATAAAAATGTCAAATAGCACCAGACTAATGATAGAAGCCTAGGGCACTCTATTGAAGACCTCCAAAGTTAGCATCAGATTTCTATTATGTAACATTTTCTTTTCCTTATCTTTCCTTTATACATACTCATCCTCCAGACTGGAATGCTCTCAACACCCTACTCTCAAACTATCTGAAAACCACCCTTTGAGAGTTCACCTGATACCTCCTGCTAAAGCCTTTCTGACTTTGAGTGAGTACCTTAAAATTTTGATGTGTGAGCATATGGTCCTTCACCTAATTTATACCCATAAAAATGGTTTGGGTTCATAGTTTGTAGTAATTGTCATTTGTGTCTGCTTTTTAGATTTTGTCAACTCAAATCCTTGACTTCAGAAGAGTCCTGCATTTATACAACTTCCTCATCTTACTAGTCTTTGATCCATGCTAGTCTTTTTACTATTTTTGTAGTTTGGGTGGATTTGTATTTTGTTAACAATTTTTGAAGCTGTTTTTCCAAAAGGTCACAAGTATTCCTTGTGCTTCCTATTACGAGTAATCATCCTTAAAAAAAAAAAAGAGTATAGGGCAGCTAGGTGGCCCAGTGGATAGAGCACCAGCCCTGGAGTCAGGAGTACCTGGGTTCAAATCCGGTCTCAGACACTTAATAATTACCTAGCTGTGTGGCCTTGGGCAAGCCACTTAACTCCATTGCCTAGCAAAAACTAAAAAAAAAAAAGTACAGACATTAGCAGAAGTGATGAAACTTCCCAAGGCTGAATTCCTATGTATGCATCACTAACTTTGTCCTCTGGTGGTAGGTGAAAAGAGATCATAAAATTCCTCAAACTTCTAATAAGACTTGGTGCACCATGATGTTTTTGTTACATCACTTTCCTCTCTCCTTTCCAGCAATTTCCCAAAGGTTGGCACATCTCCCTCAAGATCTGAACAACCATTATCTACAATGGGGCTATGTCATTGGTTGCTATGCTCCTTATTATAAAAAAAACCAAAAATAAATAAATATAATACAATTTTCTTCTACAATTTTCATCTGAATTGTATATTTACAAGTGGGAAGATAATCTCAGCATTTTAGGAGCATCATGAATACATTTCCCTACAGGTTATGAAAGTAAGAAAATACATTAAAGTGGACCTTTCCTTGTATCTCCAATAAGTAACACAGTGTTCAGCATATCATGGGTCTTTAATAAATGCTAATTGACTGGCAGATTGACCACCAGGGCTTTAATTGTCAGACAGTATTGAACAACTTTACAGGTCCTTTCTAAGCATGAATAAAAAATATGTGAAACTGACATTTATTATATGATCTGGGCACCTGGTTGAATTTTTTTGAGAAAGAGAAATGGGAGTATAGGACAGGAATGAGTTTATTTGTGAGCAAAGACTATTTCCAAGGAAGACAGATCTACTAGTCAGGAATTTTTGTAACCAAGTGTTGACCAAGTCATTGCCTCACTTGATTTATAGGCATAAGCCAAATCCTTAAAGTCACTTCCAGTAGAAAGAATAAATGTTACTCTAGATTTCTCTATCTGAATGGTTTGGAAATATCTATCAGTGAAGGTAAATGATTTAGCTGGGAAAATGCTGACTTAGTCAGGGTGTCCTTGAAAGGCAGGAGCAAACTAATACTGTAAGTTATCATATTCAATAGTTAGACCAGGGTTTGCTAAATATAAACTAGGTCTTTGGCATGAAGTAGGTAAAGATTACCTTCTGTACCCTTTTGTCATTCTAGATCCCCTGCCAATATATACTACGTACATCCACTACCCTTCAGTCAATCTTCTGGAGTACAGATATTTTCCAAAATTCCCTCCCTTCTTGTGAAAATTTATTTGTTCTATAGTCTATTCGCTCAACCACATCTCTGCTAAATAAATAACTTGATACATTAATCTACATTACATGCTTCTGAGTACTAATATTAGCCCTCTAGATAGTAAATCAACAGCTTTCCAGAACTATGTGTAAATTGAAAGTGCATTCTCTAATAAAGGGAAATTCAGGTACCATGTCAGATAATGAAGAACTTGGGTCATCCCTAAGGAAGGTTGCTTTACTTTGCCCTGGAGAAGCTACATAGTAGAATTGTGTTCAGTACTAGGCACCATATTTTATGAAAGACATTGACAAGCTGAAGTGAGTTCAGCAGACAATTAAATAATAATGTGACTTGATACTATGTAAAAAGAGAATTGAGTGAGAAAATTAAAGATATTTAGTTTGTCTAAAATAAGATTTCACAGATTTGATAGGATGTTGCATGAAAGGAATTTTATTAGGTTTATTTTTATTGGTTTCAAAGGGTAGACTTGGACAAATGAATGGAATTTCAATAAAGCAGATTGAGCCTTGTGGGCCCAGATAATTAAAATTGTATAGAAATAGGATGCAATGACTTAGAAGCTAATGTATTCTTCATTTTTATGTAATCTTTAAGGGCAAGCTGGATGACTATTTGTTAGGGACTTTGTAGAGAGGAATATTGCTCAGGATTGGATTGAATTAGATGACTTCTAAAATCCTTTCTAAAACTGAGATACTATGATTCAGTGATCAAAAAAGTAGGTTTAGATTAAAAATCCAAGTAGCTAAAAACTCTACCCAGAAGCATCCCTTGACTACTAAAAAGGACTGTTTCCAGCAGTGATGGCCAAGGCATTGGCTGTGATGACTTTAATCAAGCCCTCCTTTAGTATAGACACATGAGCACTGTATGAGTCTTTTTATTCAGGTCAAATACAAAAGAAAGATAAAAACTATAAGAATACTGTCTGGGAGCATGTAGATGCTCCACATGACTTGATATTTGTTAAAAAAAAAAAAGGAAAACTCTAAAATGTTTTCGGAAGTTTGTTTTGAACTAGGAGAAGAACAAGGTAGTTCCAGTTTTCAGGACAATTAATATTAATAGTCAACAGATAACAGGCAGAGCAATTCAACTTTCAGTTTTTCTTTTATCTTCTCTGTCAAGAATAACATTTTTATAAATAGAAATAATAAAACCAAGTAGATACATGGAAAGATGATGAGAGCACTTAGATACTTTAAATGGGTTCAAATTCCCTGTCCTGATAAATTACTTTTCAGAATAATGAATAAAATCACCACATCCTAAATCAATGACCTAGATGAAGATGTAGAAAGCTTGTCAGTTTTGTGAATAATACAAAATTGACTTAGATGACAGAATCAGGATCTAAAAAGAACTCAGCAAGAAAGAATAAGAGACTGAATCTAATAAGGTACAATTTTGTAGGAAAAAATATAAGATCAAAAAAATCAATTTCACAAGTATAGAATGGAGGAATTCGATAGCAAGACACCGGAGGGGGTAGAGAAAAAATGTGGGATTTTAGCAGACTGCAAGCTTAGAATAAGTCACCAAAGTATTTTGGATTCTAAAAAAGCTAAAGCAATCTTAGACCACATTCATCTTAGGAAAATATCATAGAGATTTGGAGCTCATATGAACCTTGGAGCTCAGTCTTTTCATTTTACAAATACACAAATGGAGAATGCTACTCCACCCCTAACCAATAGCCTGAGGGCAATCTTTGGCTATGCATTATTATAAGTAGCCGGTCTATATCAAGGTAGACAGAGATCCCACTACCAGGTAGTTTCAGGAATCTGGAATCAGGAAGACTTGATTTTAAATTTTGCCTTAGGAATCTACTATCTGTGTGATTCTAGATTTATATTCTCTAAAGCTCAGTTCCCTTATCTGTAAAATGGGAGATAATAGTATAACAGCATACACTTCATAGGGCACTAGATTAGATAGATAGATAGATAGATAGATAGATAGATAGATAGATAGATAGACAGACAGACAAATAGTCAAATAAAAACCATTTAAGTTCTTACTGTTGTTTTCGTGGAATAAAGATATCAAGTATCTACATTCAAAGATTTATTTAGCAATGCATGTAGTTAGAGGAACAAATTAGATCCACACAATGACCCTGACCACTGATTTTTAATATTATATAAAACAGTGGGAAAACAGGATTGTAGGAATTGAGATACCTTTTTTTGGTGGAGGGGAATTGGGAGACACTGAGGTGGGGGGGGTAACCTTGTGACTTTCCCAAAGAGAGTGACAAGATCTTGTGATTTTTTTTAAATGAGCTGACTTCCAACAAGTTGAAATTTAATTTCATAAAATAGTGGATAAGGACAAAATGGAGTTACCCATGCTATTTTTAATATAACATTCCTCCCGTTGATTCTGAAGTTGTCAACCCTAGGATCTTTTATTTAAACCTATATCTATTGAGGATTTCTGAGTGAAATGATAGTCTATCTTTTTAAATTTATTTTTAATAAAGATATTATTTGAGTTTTACAATCCCCCCCCAATCTTACTTATGATAGTCTATCTTAAAGGGCATCAAGGTGGGGGGGGGGGAGAGAGGGAGAGAGACAAAACAAAATACAAGCACAAGCTCATATAAGGAGAGAAACCTCTCTAGGTAAACTAAACCAGGCTGCAGATCAAAATTAGAAGGCTAACCATGAACTAATTTGAAAGGAGAAATTTACATGTCATCAAGGTAACCAAGAAAACTCAAAAAACATAAACACCATGAAACAAAAAGCTGAAGCAACACAATAACAATCATCAATATTAAATAACTTTCAGTCTTCTTGTAACCTGGTAATCCACTCACAGTGTCCATTTAATCATTTCATTTCACTTGAGTCCTAGATGTCCCTCTGATCCTTGGAAATATCTACAGCATTCTGGAATAGGTCTAATTCTCAGGGCACCTCCTCCTAGTAAATCTGCTTCTCGGTTCCAGTTACTTGCAGAAATTCCTAAGTAATTCTGCTAAAATCTGCCAGTAATAAGATTCAATACAATTTAGAAAAACTTCCTCAATTTGTTTTACAAAAACATGCTGTAAAAAACCAACTCAAACTTTATGGTTCTGATCCTATGAACAACGGAGTTATAAGAAGAATATCAAATTGGAGACCCATAATTCACCTGAAACATCAGAGAATTTCAATTAATATATATATATATATACATATATATATATACACAATTTTTATATACTATCTTTACCCAAAATTTGTATTTGATATGGACAATGTCAACCACAGATTGAAGGAAGAGGGTCTGACATGGTAAATGAGCTCTCCAGTCCATAAATAGTACCACCAATACTTCAAAATAAAAATAAAAAAGATATCATTTAAAAATTCTTTACAATAATTAATGAAATTTTATATGTAAAAAAAATCTAATTTTGAGAATTTATTACCAAACATACTCAAAGCCTATATATCTCATTGGAAATATCTGGAAGGGAGATGGAGCCAAGATGGTGAAGTAAAGGCAGGGACTCATCTGAGCTGTCCTCCAAACCACTCCAAATACCTTTAGATAATGACACAAATATTAGAGTGACAGACCTCACAAAAAAGACTGAAAGAAGAATTGGAGTTAAAGTTCCATTCAGTGCAGGGGTCACACCAGAGATAAGTGGCCCCAGAAATTCAGGGACAGATTGTGGGGCACCTGGTCAGTGGTCATGGTTTCCAGACTTCTCAGCCCAAGGCTTGCCAAGGACAATTTGAAAGGCCAACAGGAAATCTTTGCTACTTGGAGTGAAATTGGAACATAGTCTAGAACAGACTTCAGCAGCATAGATTCAACCAGGCCATGGGAGCCACCAGCAGTTGCTTCTGGAATGTTCAGCCCATAGATGATAAGGGAGTTGGGGAAGATTACAGGGGTCTCTTTGCTATCCCTGAGGGAGGATGCTGTTACTTTGCCCATATTTAAATTTGGATCTCAGGCTGGGGCCCTGTCCCAGGAAGAGGAGCAGAAGAACTACAGAACTCATTGTCCTAGTGGAATAGGGTCTCTCCTCACAGTTCCAGGGCAGAAAGGCGTGCCTGTGGTCACCCACAGACCAGAACATAGACTAGGAGAGTAGTCACAACCTCTCATAAGACCTTAGAGGAACTGAAAACTTGCATGTACCTGGGGGGTATTTCTGAAAACAGCTGCAAAAACCCTCAAAGTTTGGGACTGTGTGTCTTCCACCCTGGGAGCAGAGTCCCACCTTAACAAAGACTTAAAATCAAGTCAGAGGCTGGAGAAATGAGCTGGAGAAGAAAAAAATTCAAATATTGACAATTACTTTGATCATATGGAACATCAAAATACACACTCAGAAGAGATAACAAAGTCAAAGTTTCTTCATCCAAGGCACTCAAGAAAAATGTGAATTGATTTCAGACTATGGAAGAGCTCAAAAAAGATTTTCAAAATCAAGTAAGGGAGGTAGAAGAAAAATTGGGAAGAGAAATGAGAATGATGCAGGAAAATCATGAAAACCAAGTCAGCAGCTTGGTGAAGGAGATACAAAAAAAAAAAAAAACCACTGAAGAAAATATTATCCTAAAAACAGACAGGATCAAATGCAATAAGTGGGCCTAAAGGCCAATGAGGATTAAAATACCTTAAAAAGCAGAATTGGTCAAACGGAATAAGGATCTATAAAAAAAGTTCATGGAAGAAAATAACTCCTCTTAAAATATAGAATGGAGCAAAGGGAAACTGATGATTTTATGAGAAAAATATTAGAAGAAAATGTGAACTATTCCCAATGGAAAAACATCTGACCTAGAAAACAGGTAAAAAATTATTGAACTACCTGAAAGCCATGACCAAAGAAAGAGCCTGGATGCCATCTTTTCAAAAATTATTAAGAAAAATGCCATGATATTCTAGAAGCTGAGGATTAAATAAAATTTAAAGTATTTTCTAATCAACTCCTGTAAGAAATCCCCAAATGAAAACTGCCAGGAATATTATAATCAAATTTTGGTACTCACAAATCAAAGAGAAAATATTGCAAAGCTAGAAAGAAACAGTTCAAATATTGTGGAGCCACAGTCAGGATAACACAACATTTAGCAGCTTCTACATTAAGTAAACATATAGCTTGGAATATGATATTCTGGAAGGCAAAAAGAATTTGGATTACATCAAGAATCAACTACCTGTCAAAAGTGAGTGTATTGTTTTTTGGGGGGGAATGGACATTTAATGAAATAGGGGACTTTCAAACTTTCCTGATGACAAGAGTTGAACAAGAAATTTGATTTTCAAACATAAGACTCAAGTGAAGAGGGGCGGCTAGGTGGCACAGTGGATAAAGCACCGGCCATGGAGTCCGGAGTACCTGGGTTTAAATCTGGTCTCAGACACTTAATAACTACCTAGCTGTGTGGCCTTGGGCAAACCACTTAACCCATTTGCCTTGCAAAAACCTAAAAAAAAAAAAAGAATAATTGAACTATAAAATGTAGAAACTGAAAAATATAAGGTGACCAAACAGCTATGGGCTGGCTAGGTGGCGTAGTGGATAAAGCACCAGCCCTGGAATCAGGAGTACCTGGGTTCAAATCTGGTCTCAGACACTTAATTACCTAGCTGTATGGCCTTGGGCAAGCCACTTAACCCCATTGCCTTGCAAAAAAAAAAAAAAAAGACTCAAGTGAAGGACAAAAAAGCAAATAGGAAAGGTAAAATAAGGGACTTAATAATGTTGAACTGCTTATGTTCCTGCATGGGAAGATGATAGTGATAACTCATATGAACTTTCTCATTTATTAGGGAAGTTAGAAGTAGTATATATAAACAAGACACAGGTGGGAGTAGAAATTGAAGGTATAATATATTAAAAAGATGTAATGAATGGACATTGAAAGGAATGCACTGGGAGAAAGGGAAAGGAAGAATAGAATAGGGTAAATTATTTCACATAAAAGAGGCAAATAAAAAGCTTTTTCAGAGGAGTGTAAGAGGAGGTAAATGAAGGGGAATAAGTAAGCCTTACTCTGAATTGGCTCAGAGAGGGAACAGAAAATACAATCAATTGGGCATAGAAATCTATTTTATCCTAGAGGAAGGTAGGAGAGGAAAGGGATGAGAGAAAGGGACTGGGGAGGGGTGAGAAGTAGGGGATAGAAGGGAGAAAAGATTGTGAAAGGGGGTAATCAGATGCAAAATACTTTTGAGAAGGAACCAGGGTGAAAGGGGAGAGAGGATAAAATAAATGGGGGTGGGGGAATAGGATGGAGGGAATTACAGTTAATAATAATAACTGTGGGAAAAAATATTGAAACAAGTTTCTCTAATAAAGACCTCATTTCTCAAACACAGTGAACTGAGTCAAATTTATAAAAAAAAGTCATTCTCCAATTGATTAATGATCAAGAGATATGAACAGTTTTCAGATGGGGTTATCAATACAATCTACTTAAATCATTTTTTAAAATGTCCTAACTCACTATTGATTGGAGAAATGCAGACTGGAACAATTCTGAGGTACTACCTTAAACTATTGGATTAGCTAATAAGACAGGAGAAAATGTCAAATGTTGGAACGGATATAGGGAAATTGAGACATTGATACACTGTTGGAGGAGTTGTGAAATAATTCGAGTCTGTAGAGCAATTTAGAATTTATGTCCAAAGGGCTACAAAACCATGCCTACTACCCTTTGGTCTAGTGGTGCCACTGCTAAGTCTATATTCCAGAAGAGATGAAATACAGGAAGAAAAGAACCTATATGAAGGGATATACTGGTGATGAGGAGCTAATAGTAGAGGGGATATTCTTTGGTTGGGGAATGGGTGAACAAATTGTGGTATGTGATTGAGATGAAATGCTGTTATGTTATGGGAAATGATGAACAGGACGCTCTAAGTAAAAAAAACTAACATGAGTAGATGCAATGGGAAATGTACTAAAGTAATATAAAGCAATATTGCAGATCAGCTATGAGTGACCTACCTTTTCTCAACAATGCTGTGACCCAAGAGAACTCTGAAGGACTAATAATAAAGAATATTGCCCATCCCTAAGACAAAGCTGATGGTTTCTGAATATAGATTAAAGTCTATTTTTCCCACACACACTTTATTTTTCTTGATGTTTCTCTTTATTTGGGGTGGTTAAGTTTATAACATGACTATTAGGGTAATGTTTTTCATGACTACATATTTTTAACCTATATGAAACAACTTACTTTCTCAATGAGGGGGAATGGCATGGAAGGAAGGGAGAGAATATAGAATTCACTGTTTTGGAAATGGATGTTGAAACTTGGTTTTTGTGTATAATTAATATAAAATAAAACAAAACAAAACAAAAAATAAAAATTAATGACTTAAAGGAAAAAAACAAACATTTGGAAGTCAATTGTGTGCATGTATATGTAATGCACATGGGCATACTCATACTATATCTTAACTTTTAGAGAAAACTATTGCTTTCTCAAATTTTACCATGCCTGTTATTTAGAAAACTTTTATATCTTTGTCTTATTCCCCTTGAATGGTGTACTACTAACTTCATGACAATTCAGACAATCATAACTGAAATAACTATCAAATTATAGTCCCACAAAATTTTACCTTGCTAATCATAGCTTTTTTCTCATGTTGCAACAGCAGTTAATGGCATCTTATTTTTGTCCTTCATTTATAAATTAATAACTACATTCTAGAGTTTTAAACATATAGTGAATATCTGAAAGTTGATTCAAAACCCCATAAAAATCCTATTATAAGTTTCAAGACTAAAAATTTCTAAGGCAAAATGAAATCTTTATTACCAAACTGGCTCAAAGATATAACATCAAGACAGAGTATTTATTAACAGGTACAATTATACAATTTTCAAAAGTGATAGTCAAATAATTTTTCAGATAAAATTTACTCTTTACTATAAACAAACTTAGAAATCTCCTCATTCTGGCTAGTAATTGGTCCTAGTTTCTGGAACTTCAGTCCTTTGGAATTTTACATCACGTGGGTCAGCTGGGAACCTCTCAGATAAGGATAATGTAAAAGGTAGGTGCTGTTTTCCATCCAAACAGCATTATTATTATTATTATTATTATTATTATCTACTTTAAAGCAAAATATATCCTATTAAATATTTAAAAGTTTTCAAACATTTTGTATACACTTTTTCAGCAGGTCAACTTAATTCTCATAGAATTCAGATTAAAAGAGAAGTTACTTTTCTAATAGGATTTCTGATATAATCGTTTCCAAAATATCACAATATAAGAAAAAAATTTAGAAGAACAAGAATAAAATATGTATCATGTATCCATTTAAAACTTATTACTGGGGGCAACTAGGTGGCACAGTGGATAGAGTGCCAGTCCTGGAGTCAGGAGTACCTGAGTTCAAATCTGACCTCAGACACTTATTACCTAGCTGTGTGGCCTTAGGCAAGCCACTTAACCCCATTGCCTTGTAAAAACCTTAAAAAAAACTTATTACCAGTTAAATGACAATAATTCAGTAGAATTTATTTACAAATTTTCTTACTTAGAAAATAGTTCACTTTTGGCATTCTATACTGATTGCATTCAATACCAAGATGGAATATTGACATTTATTAACATTTATATAGTACTTTCATTTTTTTAAAAAATTGTCCAGTGAGCCAAATCAATTCCTTCATTTTGAAACCAACCCCTCCTATTTATTTTAAGAGGGTAGATGAAGTACACACCTCATTTTTCCTTGAGGTATCTACTATTCTCTGCAGTTTTAACCCTGGAAAACCTTCAGCTTCACGTTTCCATCCCATTGCTTTGGAGCTAACAAAGTTCTAAAGATTGAAATCATATAGTACATAGAGTGTTAGACATCAATTCAAAGCCTGCCTTAGACACTTATTAGCTATGGGACTCTGGGAAAGCCACTCAACCTTTTAGCTTCAGTTTCTCATAAGTAAAATAGAAGTAAGCTTGTTGTGAGACTCTATTGAGATAACATGTGGAGCACTTTGCAAACTTTAAAGCGCTCTTTAAATGCTAACTATTTATTAGTAATAGTAATAATAATTGGAGGACAAGTACATGGTAGTAACAAAGAAACAGGGTTCAGCTCAGTCTAATGAAACACTTTCTAATAATTAGAACTGTTCAAAAGACTTTGTGAAGTAGCCATTCTCCATCACTTGAATTGTTCATGCAGAGGCTAGAGACAGAGATCACCTGTCAGAGATGCTACAGAACAGATTCCTGACTTGGGTAAGAAGTGACTCTAGTTTCCTTTCATTTCCAAGAGTCTGTGATTCTAAGAATTCTAATGATTACAGAGCTAATTATAACAATAATGATCATGCCTTGGAGACTGACAAGAACTCCAGTGGGAGACTGATAAACAATAGATGTAGACTTGCAAACTATTATCCATGTGATCACTATCTTAAATATATAATTAAATGCAGAGAAATCTTTAATCCTTAGGTATTTTAACCCAATCTTTATGGCTCATTCCTTTCCCCCCCACCTTGTCCTTAGATCATTGCCCAGAGTGATCTCCAGTCTCTGCATTCTCTTCCTACTCCCTTTTTTGCAACTTCTATTAGAAAATGTTTTCCATTTAATACATTTATTTATTTTCACATTACTACAATAGTCTTATTGTAAAAGTAAATATAATCCCCCCTCTCCCCACAAAGATAGAAAAACCTCAACAAAAATTAAGTGAGAGAAAAAAGTGTACTTCAGTCTGTGTTCAGATGCCATCAGTCTGTCTCTGAGATGGATCACATTTTTTATCATAAATCCATCAGAGAAGTTGCTTCAATATTTTTCCCACATTTCTATTGTTAACTGTATTTCCCTCCACCCTATTCCTCTTTCTCCTTTCACCCTGTCCCTTCTCAAAAGTGTGTTGTATCTGACGACCCTCTCCTAATGATCTTCCCTCTCTTCTTTCATCTACACCCCTCTGCCCTCCCCCTGTCCACTTTCTCCCATCCCTTTCCTCTCCTTTTTTTCCTCTAGGGTAAGATAGATTTCTATACCCTATTGAGTATGTATGTTGTTTCCTCTCTGAGCCACTTGCCATGCGAATTAAAGGCTCACTCATTCCAACTAACCTGCCCTCCTTCCAATCCATTATAAAAGTTTTTTCTTGCTTCTTTTGCGTAAAATATCTTAGTACATGCTACCTCTCCTTTCCCTTTCTCCTAGTACATTCTTATCTCATCCACTAACTCCATCTTTGTAATATATTATACCTTCATATTCAGTTCCCTATTGGGCCCTATACACACACACACACACACACACACACACACACACACACACACACACACACACATACACACACACACACACACACACACACACACACACACACACATATATATGCTCCTTCTAATAGATGAGAAGGTTCACATGAGTTATCAGCATCATCTTCCCATAAAAGGAATATAAACAGTTCAACATATTAAGTCCCACATAATTTGCCCTTCCCAACCACCCTTTCTATGTTTCACCTGAGTCCTGATCTTGAAGATCAAATTTTCTATTCCGCTCTGATCATTTCAACTGCAAAGTTCCTTATTGCATTGAATATCCATCTTTCCCCCTGAAAGAAGACATTCAGTTTTAATGAGGAGTTGATATTTGGTTGTAATCCAAGCTCTTTTGACTTCTGGAATATCATATTCCAAGCCATGTGAGCCCTTAATATAAATGCTGCCTAAATGCTGTGTAATCCTAACTGTAGTTCCATGATATTTGAATTATGGGAAATTTTTTTTGACTACTTGTAGTATTTTCTCTTTGGCTTGAGAGTTCTAGAATTTGTCTATAATATTCCTGGGAGTTTTTATTTTGGGATCTCTTTCAGGAAGTGATTGATGGATTCCCTCAATTTCTATTTTACCCTCTGCTTCTAGGATATTATGGCAATTTTACTAGAGAATTTCTTGAAAAATTAAGTCTAAGCTCTTTTCCTGGTCATATATTCAGGTACCCAATAATTTTTAAATTATCTCTTCTGGATCTGTTTTCCAGGTCAGTTGTTTTTCCAAAGAGATTCTTCACATTTTCTTCTAGTTTTTCATTCCATTGGTTTTGTTTTATTTGTCTTGATTTCTCACAAAGTTATCAGTTTCCTCTAGCTCTATTGTACATTTGAAGGAGTTAAATTCTTCAGACACCTTTTTTAATCTCTTTTTCTAAGTGACCAATTCTGCTTTTTAAGGCATTCTTCTTCTCATTTGTCTTTTGGACTGTCTTTTCTGTTTGACCTAATTTTTTTGTTTTGCAAGGCAATGGGGTTAAGTGACTTGCCCAAGATTGCACAACTAGGCAATTATTAAGTGTCAGAGGTCAGATTTGAACTCAGGTCCTCCTGTCTCCAGAGTTGGTGCTCTATCCACTGTGCCACCTAGCTGTCCCCTAAATTGGTTTTTAACATGTTATTTTACTCAGTATTTTTGTATCTCCTTCACCAAGTTTCTGACTTGGTTTTCATGATTTTCTCACATTGCTCTTATTTCTCTTCCCAATTTTTGCTCTACTTCCCTTATTTACTCTTCAAAGTCTTTTTTGAGCTCTTCCACAGGCTGAGACCAGTTCCTATTTTTCTTGGAGTCTTTGGATGCAGGAGCTTTGACTTCATCATCTTCTAAGTGTGTATTGTGATCCTCCTTGGGACCAACGTAATTGTCTACAGTCAGATTATTTTTCTTCTGTTGTTTGCTCATTTCCCCAGCCTATGATCTGATTTTAATTCTGTTTTTTAAGGTGGGATACTATTTCCAGGGTGGAGGATACACTGACACAAACTTTTGAGGATTTTTGGGACACCCCCCCAGGGACCTCAATTCTTTCAACATCTTATGAGAAGATTGGACTGCTCTCTTGGCTTGTGCTCTGGTCTGTGAATGGTCACAAGCACTACCCTCTTCCCTGAAGCTGGGAGGAGGGTCCCTGCTACAGCCATTGGGACCCAGATTGCAATCTGGATCTGAGCATGGGCAAAGCAACAGAGTCCTGTCCCAGGGCTAGCAGAGAGATCTCTGCAGTCTCCCCCAACCCCTTTACTGTCAATGGGCTGAGTGCTCTAAAACAGCAGCCAGGTGGCTCCACAGGTCAGTTTCTGATTCCAGGGGCTGGGGCTTCATAGAACTGGGTTCTGTGTTCACTCAAATGTATCAGAGTTTTCCTGTTGATTTTTTGGGGGGGGGTGCAGATCAACATCTTTCACTTATCACCACAAATTCAAAATGTATTTCATAAGCATGTATAGTGGACATTTCTTCACCAAATAACAAAATAAAAGATATTAGATCAATTTTATGAAATTAAAAACAATTTTGAATAAATAATGCCAGAGATGGGAAACCAATGATTAAGAAGGTATCTTATTAAATTTGATATCTTAACTTTAAAAGAAATTAACATATAAAAGATCTAGAGCTTTTCTTCAACAGATAAATGATCAAAAACTGAAGATATGACTGTCAAAAGAAGTTGAAACTGTTACCCATAGAATGAATCTCTTTAAATATTTTATTCATAATTAGAAAGTTTTAAATTAAAACAACTCTGTGGTTTCATCTTACACACAGAGAATTATGAAAGATCATGTAAAAATTGCAAATATTAAATAATACTAACAAAATACCATAATTCTTCATGTATAAGATGCACACTTTTTCAAAAGATTTGGGATCTAAAAACTGGGAATATCCCATACACTGGTTGTGGATTTTTTAACTTGCATTTCTTGCTTTTTTTGTGCTTGTTTTAGCACTCATTGTTGTAGATTTTTAAACTTGCATTTCCCCTTTTATCTGAGCTTGTTGTTTCTGCACTCATTGTTTTGCATTTATTACTGGTATATTACATTATGTTTTTCCATGTTCTACCCAGAAATAGCTCAGAAAAGATTTTCATATAGCGTTAAATTCAAGGTCAAAGTTTTCAAAAGTGAATGGAAATCATGCTGCTGAATGTAAGCTTGGTCCTCCTCGAAGTGAGAAAACAATCCAAGACTGGTACAGGGTGTGAGATGTTGGTTCAATCCAAGTTTCTGCCATACTAACTTCCAATTTTCCTAGCAGTTTTTATCCAGGAGAGACTTCTTATCCCAAAAGCAGGACTCTTTGGGTTTATCAAGCAGCAGATTACTATGTTTCCTGCTATCTCTTTTGCCTAATCTATTCCACTGATCCACCATTCTATTTCTTAGCCAGTACCAGACAGTTTTGATGACTAATACTCTACAGGAAAATTTTAGATCTGGTAAGGCTAAGCCACCTTTTTCTGTACTTTTTTTCATTAAATCCCTGAATATTCTTTTTTGTTTTTGTTTTTGTTCATGTTGCTTTAGGTTTTTGCAAGGCAAATGGGGTTAAGTGGCTTGCCCAAGGCCACACAGCTAGGTAATTATTAAGTGCCTGAGGCTATATTTGAATTCAGATACTCCTGACTCCAGGACTGGTACTCTATGCCACCCCCACCTAGCCACCCCAGTCCCTGAATATTCTTGACTTTTTGTTTCTCCAAATGAATTCCAATTTCTTCTAGCTCATTAAAGTAATATTTTGGAAGTTTGATTGGTAAGGCACTAAATAAGTAGATTAATTTAGAATTTAGATTAATTTAGAATTAGAATTGTCATTTTTATTATATTAGCTTGGCCGATCCATGAGCAGTTGATATTTGCCTAGTTATTTAAACCTAATTTTATTTGTGTGAAGAATGTTTTATAGTTGTTTTCATAGAGTTTCTGAGTCTGCCTTGGCAGGTAGACTCCCAAATATTTTATATTGTCTGAAGTTACTTTAAATGGAATTTCTTTTTCTAGCTCTTTCTGCTGTATCTTGCTATTATATAGAAATGCTAAGGATTTATGAGGGGTTTATTTTATATCCTGCAACTTTGTTAAAGTTGCTAATTGTTTCTAGTAGTTTTTAAATGATTTTTTAGGATTCTCTAGTTATACTATCATGTCATCTTCAAAGAGGTAAAGTTTTGTTCCTTCCTTCCCAATTCTAATTCCTTCAATTTCTTTTTCTTCTCAGTGCTGAACCTAACATTTCTAACACAATCGTGAATAGTAGTGGTGATAACAGGCATCCTTGTTTTACCCCTGATCTTGTTGGGAATGCTTCTAGCTTATTCCCATTGCATATAATACTTGTTGATGGCTTCAGATAGACACTGCTTATCATTCTAAGGAACGATCTATTTATTCCTCTACTCTCTAGTGTTTTTAGTGGGAATGGATGTTGTATTTTGGTAAAGGCTTTTTCAGCATCTATTGAGATTATCATATGATTTCTGATAGGTTTATTATTGATATAGTCAATTACACTAACAGTTTTCCTAATATTGAGCCAACCCTGCATTCCTGGAATAAATCCTCCTTGGTCATAGTGTATTATCCTAGTGATAACTTGCTGTAATCACTTTGCTAAGATTTTATTTAAGATTTTTTTGCATCCATATTCATTAGGGAAATTGGTCTATAATTTTTTTTCTCTGTTTTGACTCTTTCTGATTTAGGTATCAGGATCATAATGGTATCATGGAATGAGTTAGGCAGAGTTCTGTCTTCAACTATTTTTCCAAAAAATTTATATAGAATTGGAACCAATTGTCCCTTAAATGCTTGATAGAATTCACTTGTGAATACATCTGGCCTTGGAGATTTTTTCCTTAGGGAGTTCAATGATAGCTTGTTGAATTTCTTTTTCTGAGATAGGGTTATTCAGGTATTTAATTTCCTCTTCATTTAAATTGGGCAACTTATATTTTCATAAATATTTATCCATATCACTTATATTATCAAATTTTATGGCATACAGTTGGGCAAAATAATTCTGAATTGTTACTTTAATTTCCTTCTTGTTGGTGGTTAGTTCACCTTTTTCATTTATGATACTAGTAATTTGTTTTCTTCTTTCTTTTTTTAAATCAAATTAACCAAAGGTTTATCAATTTTATTGGGGTTTTTTTTTCATAAAACCAACTCTTGGTTTTATTAATTAGTTCAATAGTTTTCTTGCTTTTAATTTTACTAATTTCTCCTTTAATTTTTAGAATTTCTAATTTGGGTTTAATTGGGGGGATTGATATGTTTTTTCTCTAATTTTTTTTAGTTGCATGCTTAGTTCATTGATTTCTTCTTTCTCTATTTTATTCTTGCAAGCAGTTAAAAATATAATAACTACCTTGGCTATATCCCATAAGTTTTGGCATGTCGTCTTGTTACTGTCATTATCCAGAAAGAAATCATTAATTCTCTTTATAATTTGTTGTTTGATCCACTCATTCTTTAAAATGAGGTTATTTAATTTCCAATTAGTTTTAGGTCTATCTCTCCATGGCCTTTTATTGCATTATGATCTGAGAAGGAAGTAATCACTATTTCTGCATTTGATTATAAGGTTACTATGCCCTAGTACATGGTCAATTTTTGTGTAAGTGCCATGTATTGCAGAAAAATAAGTACATTCCTTTGTATCCTCATTCAATCTTCTCCAAAGATCTATCATGTCTAGGTTTTCTAATATCCTGTTTACTTCCTTAACTCCCTTCTTGTTTATTTTATGGTTAGATTTATCTAAATCAGATAGAGAGGGAAATTGAGATCTCCCACTAGTAGAGTTTTGTTTTCTATATCTTCCTGTAGCTCATGCAGCTTCTTCTCTAAGAATTTGGATGCTATACCACATGGTGCATACATATTTAGTATTGAAATTGTGTCATTATCTATGGCATCTTTTAAGAGGATAGTTTCCTTCCTTATCTTCTCTTTCAATGAAATCTATTTTAGCAGCTGAATTGTCTGAAATAAGGATTGCTGTCCCTGCCTTTTTTCACTTCAACTTAAGCAAAATATATTCTGCTTCAACCTTTTACCTTTACTTTACATGACTCTCTCTCTCTGCTTCAAGTGAGTTTCTTATAAGCAGCATATTGTAGGATTCTGGCTTTTAAACCACTCTGCCATTCACTTATGTGTTTTGGTGGGGGGTTAGGTTTTTGCAAGGCAAACATGGTTAAGTGGCTTGCTCAAGGCCATACAGATAGGTAATTATTAAGAGTCTGAGATCATATTTGAACTCAGGTCCTCCTGACTCCAGGGCCAGTGCTCTATCCACTGTGCCACCTAGTCACCCCCATTCACTTACATTTTATGGGAGAATTGATTCCATTCACATTCAAAGTTATAATTAATGACTCTTTATTGCCCTCAGTTATCTTCCCTCTGTTTGTATTTTTCTCCTTTTTTTTACTTTATCCATATTCTCCAGTATTTTATTTCTGAATACCACCTCCTTCAGTGTGTTTGCCCCTTTATATCCACCCTCCCCTATCTTTCCCCTTTCCCTTTGCCCCTTCTTCCTTCCCTTCCTTCTGTTAGTTCCCCTTTTCTTCCCTCTTCCCCCTCTCCCCTTTTAATATTTGAAAGGTTAATAAGTTTCTTAATTTATTTTTCTCCCAGGTGGAGACATAGCCAGTTTCATCATATGGAAAGCAATTGTTTTTCTTTTCCCTTTTTAATCTTTTCATGTGTCTCTTGAGTCTCCTGTTTGAAGTCCATATTTTCTATATAGCTCTGGTCTTTTCATCAGGAAAAGTTGGAAATCTCCTGTTTCATTAAATATCCATCTTTTTCCCCTGGAAGAGAAGGCTCAATTTTGTGGGATAGTGAATTCTTGGCTGTATTCCAAGCTTCCTTGCTCTTCAGAATATCATATTCCTGGCCCTTTGATCCCTTAATGTTGATGCAGCCAGGTCCTATGTAATCCTTACTGTGACTTCTTGTTATCTAAATTATTTCTTTCTGGCTGCTTGCAGGGTTTTATCCTTTATCTGATAATTCTGAAATTTGGTCCCAATATTCCTTGATATCTTCATTTGGGGATCCCTTTCAGAAGGGGATCAATGTATTCTTTTAATAATTATTTTTCCCTCTGGTTCCATGTTATCAAGGCAATTTTCCTTCAAAAGATATTGAAATATTGAGTCCAGGTTTTTTTTAAATCCTCAATTTGTCCAGGAAGCCCAGTGATTTTTAAGTTGTCTCTTCTGGATCTATTCTCTAGGTCAGTAGTTTTGTCAATGAGGTATTTTATTGTTTTCTTCTATTTTTTTCAGGTTTTTTTTGGTTTTGTTTATCAGATTCTTATTGTCTCACAAAGTTCCATTGTTCATGAAGTCCCACAGGTTCCATTCTTTTTTTTTTTGCAAGGCAATGGGGTTAAGTGACTTACTGAAGGTGATACAGCTAGGTAATTATTAAGTGTCTGTGATCAGATTTGAACTCAGATCCTCCTGACTCCAGGGCCGGTGCTCTATCCACTGTGCCACCTAGCCACACCCCATTCTTTTTTTAGAGAAGAATTTTCTTCATTTACCTTTTGCAACTTCTTTTGCAATTGGTCAATTCTATTTTTGAAAGAATTTTCCATTTTCCCAATTATGGTATTGAGAGAATTATTTTCTGGTTGTGAGATGTCAATTTTTTTTCTTGTAAGGTATTAATTTTCTCTTGGATTTCTTTTCCCAGTTTTTCCAATTGCATTTATTTTGCAAGGCAATGGGGTTAAGTGACTTACTGAAGGTGATACAGCTAGGTAATTATTAAGTGTCTGTGACCGGATTTGAAATCAGGTCCTCCTGATTCCAGGGCCAGTGCTCCATCCACTATGCCACCTAGCTGCCCTTCCAATTGGTTTTAAACTCTTTCCTGATCTCTTCTAAGAAGTCTTTCTGGGTTGGAGATGAATTCATATTCTCCTCAGAAGTTCTAGCTCTCTCTGAGTTAGGGTCTTTGTCTTTGAGGTAGTTTTCAATGTATGCCCCTTTCTGATGGTCTTTCTTCATTTTCCTAGGATCTTGTATTGGGGGTGGTACTGGTTCACAGCGCTTTGGTTTTGAAAATCCTAGAAGCTTTGCTGACTGGGTTTAGTAACTAGAAATGGGCTGGCCACTGGGGGTGCTAGAGGCTTTCCCTGGAGGATCTGTAACCTTGATTTGTTGCACACTCCCTAGGTCTGGGGGGGGGTGGTAGAGGAGGTAGCAGGGTCTGAATTATCCTTGAATAATGTGGTCTGAGCCCTCAGGCTATGTAGTTATTATTATTATTCACTCAGCACTAAGAGAGATCTGCTGCCCACACCTGAGTCTAGAGGGTGGGGAGGTAGGAGGGTTGTTACTGTGTCTGTTCTGGAAAGAGTCCCTTTCGCTCACATAGATGGGGGAAGACTCAATTGGAAACACAGGGACTCCACAGAAAATACTGGGCTTGCAGCCCTGGTCTTCTTTCTATGTTTTTGGTTAGAGTAATAATTTTAAGGCATTTGGAGTGATCTGGGAGAGAGCTTCTAGTAATTGCTGCCTCTAGTCTGCAATCTTGACTCCACCTACCCTTTCACAAAAGCCTAAATTACTTTGTATTTTTTTTTGTGATTCAAAAAAAATTGGGGCAGCTAGGTGGAGCAGTGGATAGAGCACTGGCCCTAGAGTCAGGAGTACCCGAGTTCAAATCCAACCTCAGGCACTTAATAATTACCTAGCTGTGTGGTCTTGGGCAAGTCACTTAACCCTATTTGTCTTGCAAAAAAAACTAAAAAAAATTGTATTACTTTGCATTGTATTGTATTTTGTATTATTTATGTATATGTTTTCCCTCAGTAGGCTCCTAGAGTGCAAGACCTTGAATAGTAGGCCCTCTTGGATGCTTAATATATGGTTTTTGACTAACTAAATGAATGAATCAACTAGATCTTGTGGTTAGGTATTGATTAGATAAAATGGACAAAGAGTCTCCAAGACTGAAGCCATCACTGAAACCAGAGACTGTCTCAATTAATTAATTAATACATTTATTGAAATTTCTTCTGACTTCTATAACTCTTAAATTTCTTGGGCACAGCTGTTGCCTAAAAAGATCACTTGTTGGCTAATTGCTTAAGACATTTTAAAATTGCTTTAATGATGCTTTCAGTAATTGAACTCTTTGCTATTCATTCTTGGCTATCAAGAGTGTGAGAAAGAGCTTAAGAAATGTGAAGCTATCAAATTAGGATTGGAAGTCTATGAGATAGAAAAAAAGATCCACTCTTCAGCCCACTCATCCTGGCATAGAAACTTAGAAATATGAAAAAAGTTTGATTTTCCCCTGCATTTTCCTTTTCTCCCTTGCAGAAACTGGTCTTACCTCACATTCTATTTGGTGCATGTATTATAGGGCTAAAGCATCTCTGTAGCCTATGCTTACACATTCAATTTATTATTCACAATACCTAGTAGTCAAGACATATAATGAGGAATGGTTTAGTTTGACAATAAAATCTAACTTGTCATTGGATGACACAAATTCCAAGGGAACCTGGGAAAATTTCATCACATTTCTCTTTTCTCTGGGAAGGACTCTTTACCAACCACCATAATTATTTCAAGAAAAGAGAAATTGAGGCAATTCAGGGGAAATTTTATAGTCTGAGAAGTTTGTTGATGTGAGAACACTGAGATAAATTCATGATGATGATCCTGGGATTATCTCTTAGGGAATCATTAATTCCTCATACGGAGATAGATTTAGAACAGAAAGGGGTCTCCCAGTTCATTGGGTCCAATTCCCTCATTTAATGATAAGGAAACTGAGGTACAAAAAGATTATGCAGCTGGGTCAATAGAATTTAAGATCCCTGAGGGCAAGAACTGTCTTTCTTTCCCTAATGTCTACTTGTGTTCCATGGAGGTTAGTTTATTTTTGAAATCCTTGAAGGTCTGATATGCTTTTCTTATTTAATGTCTTTATTTTTGCCTGAGCCCTACTTATATGTGGATGTACAGCAAATGCTTAGTGAAGGCTTGTTGACTGACTTATTAATTGCCTAAAGTCACACGACTTGTAAGGTAGTAAGCAAGAGGTAATATTTGTACCTAGCTTCCCAGATATTCTTAGATCACACAAAGATAAGAGGAGAGGAGAAAGGACAGAGAGAAGAGAGAAAGAAAATATCAAAGGGAAAAGAGGGGGGAGAGGAAAGAGGAGGGAAGAGAAGGAGAGAGGAGGGAATGGGGAGGAGAGAGGGAAATGGAGAGAGAAAAAAAGGAGAGGGAAGAGAAAGAAAAAAAGGTACTCTTTTTACCTAGAAATGCAATTAGGAAAAATATCATTTTCTTGTTTATATCACTATTCCCTAAATTTCTCTTCCTCCTCTAATGTTAACCCTTAAAGAAACCTCCAGAATATTACTCTGTCTGTCTGTCATCTTCTTTAGCCAGAAGGCTGCTTAGATAATGACTGCATTGATGCATGCCTTTATTCAGTTCCATATACCATTCTATATTGAGCTATTCCAAAGATTTGGTACTTGAGTTTGGGGAGTGATTAGCCAAGTGTAACAAGACCGTCATGCCCTGGTGTCTTCAGTTATATTTGATGACTTGAACTTTAAAAATCTATGACTTTCTTGGACTGCTGAATAAAAATATTTTCAGATTTGGAAGACTCCATAACCTGATACTAGGGCAAAAGGAGTTAGAGTAAGTTGATAAAGGTAAAATTGATAAAGGAAATGTCTGTTCTTTCTGGAAAAAGATGAGAAAATGTATCTTTCTACATAAGGCATCTGCTATCAGTCTAAGTTTATGTATTGATTGGTTTTGCTGGATTGTCTTTTTTCTCTCATTTCTCTTTTTTGTTGTTACAAAGGATGAATAACTGGACTATGGGGGAGAGAAAGGATAGACTCAGAAATTAATGTTACTCAAAAACAAAACAGTAATAAAAAGTTTTAAATTAAATTGGATCAATAAATTTGGACTTGGGAACTCATGAAGAAGCAGAATTTCAAGATGATATAAAAAGTCCCTAAATCCCTGCTTCATGTGTTCCATGGAGGTTAGTTTATTTTTGAAATCCTTGAAAGTCTGATATGCTTTTCTTACTCAATGTCTTTGTTTTTGCCTGAGTTCTAAGGCAAAGAATTGCACACACGCAAAAAAAGATATTACAAATACCCTTTACCCATTCTATCTTTTTTATTTTATTAAAAATGTTGTACAGAGGATAATCTGAGTGATTCCTTAAATTACTGTGTCAGATTGATGACTTTCCCTAAGCTAAAGAGAATGAAACTGAGGCACAAAGAGGTTAAGTAACTACACCAAGGTTACATTGTCTGGATAAAACAGACAACAGAAAAATGTTTAATTTAACATACACATACGCCTCAGAGATATTTTGGATTCAGTTCCAGTGGGTACATTGCAGTAAAGCAAATATTGAAATAAAGGAAGTACAAGAATATTTTGGTTTCCCAATGCATATAAAGGTTATGTTTATACTTTACTGTAGTTTATTAAGTATGCAATAGTATTATGTCTTAAAAAATAGTTTATTGTTTAAAATTCTAACCATCATCTGAACCTCCAGCAAGTCATAATCTTTTTGATGATGGAAGGTTTTGCCTTGATGCTGATGGCTGTTGACTTATCAGTGTAGAGTGGTGGTTGCTGATGGTTGGAATGGCTGTGACAATTTCTTAAAATAAGACAAAAATGATGTTTGCTTCAGTGATTGACTCTTCCTTTCATTTGAAAAGTTAGGGGCCATTGCAAGATTAATAACTAGTTCAATTTCAATATTGTGTCTCAGGAATAGGAGAGTTTAAGAAGAGAGAATGGGATGGGGAGCTGCATGCTGGTTGATGGAATGGTCAGAGCACAGACATTTATTGATTTGGTTAGTCTTTTATGGATGCAGTTAGTGGTACCTCAGAACAATTACAATAGTAACATCAAAGATCATTGATCAGAAATCACCATAATAGATATTATAATAATAATGAAAAAGTTCAAAATATGATAATTACTAAAATGGGACAGAGACACAATATGAACAATGCTATGGGGGAAATGGTGCTGATAAACTTGTTTAATGCAGGGTGGACTGCAAATCTGCAAAAGCAAAGTACAATAAAATGAGGTATGCCTGTATTCCCATCTGTTGTTCAGCTTGATAAAAACTAATTGTCCTTTAGCTAAAGTCTGTTTACTTAACTTCCTTGGAATTCAGAATTAGAAATGTGATTCAAGTTGGGATAAACTAAAGTTCAATTAGACTGAATTTTCAGATCAACTGAAATAGATCTTAGATGAGATTTACTCATCCAGGAGGTTGGATGGGGCCTCTAAACCAGAGCTACTTGAGAGTTAAAGTAAAGCCCCTTTAAGATGAGGTTTCTCTAATAGTTTTATACTTTCTGGAAAAGCTTTGAGTTCTGGAACACTTCTATTTCTAATAGGAAGGCTGAAAGTTAAAATGCCCTATACCGTGTATGTCCATGAGTAAACACATGCCTGCTGAGAAGGGAAAGAAGTACTGCCAACTGATTTAAATCTTTCACTTGAATAACTATGCCTCCAATGATTCCTCTTGCCAACAGCCCATCCTGGATTAGCTAAAGGAGGGTTGTGGAGTCAGACGCAGCTGTTGGATTATTGGACACCACTGTGGGGGTCTTGGAGCTGAGAATCTCAATTGTTCTAACATTCTCACTTCAGTCCAGGGGGCCAGAGCTGTCAGTAGAGTAATGAGAAGGAGGATTAAAGATGGGAAAAGACTAGTAGCTACTCATTAGGATGTAAGCTTCCCAGCCCCTCCCCCCTGGCCCACAAACCACCTGCTGAAGAAAGAGGACTGTTATAAGAATTCCATTTTCCTCTCCTCAAAGCTAAAGAAGCACAGAGAGTCAGTAGAGCCTGTCTAAATAGGTGTCTGATAGCAGAATAAACAGAGCCAAATGAAGGAGTACAGCTGCTAGAGGAAGACATAGCTTGTGAACCAAATCAAAACAGATGTATTCAAACAGCAGGGATCCCTTCCATGGATATACATATACCTTGGCTTCTAGGTAAATTGGCTGCACTGGAATTTGGCTATTGATGGGTTCGTGTGAGAACACAGATCTACCACCCTGCACCATTCCACAGTATTCTTTGACCAAGATACCCTGGGAGATGTCTCACTAGCAGTTGCTAGTATTTGTTTTATTTCCACTGCCATCACCTGGCTCCTCTGGGCTGGATTTCCTATTATCCAGCTTCACCTTTTGAAGAAAACATAGACTCTTCTTCCCATGTCTCTTCTCCTGATCTCTAGAAACAACATATAACTTTTCTTTTAGTTTTTAACTTTTTTGTGAAATGAACTCCATTACTACTCTGGTGAAGTTTATGGATTCCTTATCAGAATAATATTTTTAAGTTTATGAAACAAAATATATAGGATTTCAAAGGAAATCAATTGTGTTTAAATATGGACAGTGTAGCAGATAAATAAAGTTCAAATCTGGCATGAGGCATTTACTAGCTATGTGACCCTGGACATGTCACTTAACCCTGTTTGCCTCAGTTTCCTTATCTGTAAAATGAGTTGGAGAAGGAAATGACAAACCACTCCAAAATCCTTGCCAAGAAAACACCAGATCGAGTCTCAAAAAGTTGGACATGACATGACATGACTTAAAAACTTAAAAACAATGAAACAACAATCAAAATCTTTTTAAAAAGTAAATTCATTGTCTCCAAGAATCATTGATAGGTGTTTTTAAAGGTTTATCACTGTACTACACTAATAAATCCATCAGTCAACAAGTATTTTATTAAGTACCTACTCTGTGACAGGCAATGTGCTGGATTTGATAAGAAATTATAGCAATGAGAGAATAATAAATTAAAGGGGGGAAACTGCACACTTTGGATGTCTTATTAATTAATCCTCACCCTCTATGACAACTATGAAGAACAAAACCTTACTCATCTTTAGCTAGTCTTCCCTTGTTCCTAGACTCCTGAGATGTCTATTTGTAAGCATAGACATATAACCAAAAAGTGTAGAGAAACTGAGCCAGTTCATATTCTATGTATGCCTCTCTTTTGTAACTCATCATCTAGAGCCAAAGCTGAAATAGACCAAGAGGTCTGATCTTGGGGGTATCTCATACTTAGATTTTTGGGTTATGACCTTAAATAAGAATTTCTGTTGGGTCCTTTACAATTTAGATGGATACATATTGTCTCTTCTGATAGAATATTATCTCCTTGAAGGAAAAAACTTTTCCATTGTTTCTTCATATCAAATTATCACAGCATGTGTTGTTATTTTAAATTATATCTAACTCTTTGAGACTCGATTTG
The DNA here is from genome assembly GCF_037893015.1 of Macrotis lagotis. Lineage (NCBI taxonomy): Eukaryota > Metazoa > Chordata > Mammalia > Peramelemorphia > Peramelidae > Macrotis > Macrotis lagotis. Next base: position 154,888,803 of record NC_133659.1, on the reverse strand, counting down.
GGGTTTTCTTGGCAAAAATACTGGAGAGGCTTGGCATTCCCTTCTCCAGTTCATTTTACAGATGAGGAACTAAGGGAAACAGAGTTAAGTGGCTTACCCCAGGTTACTAAGCTAGTAAATGTCTGAGACCAGATTTGAGCCCAAGAAGATAAGACTTAATAAATGCTTCTAGACTAATTGATTTATTAGGCCTCCATAACAATAGGAAAAGCTTCAGATCCCATGCAAGCACCTAGGCTAACAAGACATTGAATAAAAAGTTGACTCTAGCCTAACGACAGAAAAAAATAAAGGCAAAGAACTTACTCATTGACCCCATGAGAAGTCAAGAAAACTTTCTTTCCATCTTCAGTGGATCTCTATATTGCCAGGGTCCAATATATAGTCAGCTTTAGATTAATAGCACTGCCCTGATTAAATCTCCTTCTATAACCAGGAGGAAAAAAGCACTTGAGGTTAGTAGAGTCCACCCCTTTCTTCTAGTCCTGCCCAGTCCACATAACTCACAGTTGAAGACAAGGTCTAGGTGAGCTCTCCCACAAGATGAAATTGCCCTTTTCTCATACTTGGCTCTGGTTCCTGCTTGAAATTGATATTCTTGTTCTTGGTGTTCACTAAGAATTGCCCTTTTCTCCAGGTTCTTCAACAGATATGGTTCCATGGAGCAGAACTTCCCTTCATAGAAATTGAGTCTGCGTATAGCCATTCAGTTTCTCTCTGTTCATTTCTACTGTGGTTGCCTGCATTTCTCCATCTCACTTTTTTTAAAGGCTAAGTCAAGAACATAGGTCAGGGGCAGCTAGGTGGTGCAGTGGATAAAGCACCAGCCCTGGAGTCAGGAGTACCTGGGGTCAAATCTGGTCTCAGACACTTAATAATTACTTAGCTGTGTGGCCTTGGGCAAGCCACTTAACCCCATTGCCTTGCAAAAACCTAAAAAACACACACACACACACACACACACAAGAACATAGCTCGGGTATGTGACTATTAGAATTCAATCATTCAACTTTAAACATGATGTTAATGGAGATGTTTACAACTTGTATTTAAAAAAAATTTTTTTTAACCTTGCATTTGAGAACAAAGAAAACTTCAGGAGCCTGAAAAGTGACCCAAAATAATGCCTAGTCATACAACCCTTCCCCCCTGTGATGTCCTCTGCTAGTCTTTTATATTTAAATCAAATCTGAGTTGATTTTTCATAGTTTGGATTCAGCAATATAGTTTTCTTAACTCTCCTAGAATCTACTTCTCCTATTTCAATTCTAGGTTCATGAGTTGAGAGTTTTTCAACTCCATACTTCAAATAAATCTTATCTTCTTACATTCTCCTTCCTCACTCTAGATTCTTTGATGATGGACCTAGGAAATACTACTCCTTTTAATCCTCAAGGACAGTCTTCCTTATCAGATCCCCCCCTCCCCCAAGTTTCGCCCTTTGACTCTTAGATCTTTTGCCCCATCTTAACAATTGTTTCCTTTTCTTTCTGGACAATTTGATATCCTAATCCTTGAAAGTCTTTTTTTTTTAAATCTCAAATCTTCCATCTGCAGCATTTGTCCAATGACCTCCTAGAAGGATGATAATGGTTCAGGAATATGGAGAAATTCTTTTTTTTTAACCTACTATCTTGAACTAACACCTGGGCTCCCTTGTCTTCTGTGGATTTCTATGTGGATTTCTGGATGATCTTCCAAAGACTGACCCTAACCCTCTGCCTCCCACTATAGGAAATATAGCTCTCAACTAAGACACTTGAGTTATGGACCTTCAGCACAGTATATTTCCTGTGCTCTCAGCTCATTGGCATAGTGTAGTTGACAAGTATAATCTGTGTCCATTGTCCATTTTTATATGACCTCTGATAAACTCTCTGTCACAAAGCAAGTGGTAAATGGCTACTACCATAGCTGTTCTAAATCTTTTCTACTATTTTCAAAATCTCAAAATGACCTTTGCCCCTTTCACTCTCAACAAATGACAAGAGGTTAGGGTGCTTTGATTTTCTTTGAAATCTGATAATAATACTAATAATAACTGACATTTACATCATATTTTAAGGTTTTCAAAGCATTTTAAATATGTGATTTCAGTTGCTCCTTATAATCCTGCAAGGTAGGCAGTTATTATGCCCCCTTTTTAAAGCTGGAAAACTGAGGCAAACTGAGGAAACTGAGGGAAACAAAAAAATCAGGTTTTCTTAAGAATCATTTAATATATCAACTGAAATTATATTTGGCAGAGGGGAAATGATGCACCTGTCCATCTTCATAGACTATTATACAGCGATATATTAGTAACTGAATGTCAGATTGGCAATTTAATTTTATCTCTACATTTCTAATTATGATGAGAGTGGAGAAACAAATTCAGCTTACTTTTTCTCAGCTGTTCAAGATCCCTTTCATACAAAATAATTCAATTACATTATAAATTTTCTAATGAGGCTAAAATGACTTGCTCAGAATCTTATGATTAGGAAGACTCAGGAGTTTTCAATTCAATTCATTCAATAAACATTTATTAAGTACCTACTTAATGTACCAGGCACTATGCTAAGAGCTAGGGGAATAAAAAGAAGCAAAAAACAACCTCTGATTTCAAGGAACTTGTAATGGAGGAGACAACATGCAAATAAAGGAAGCAAGGCAAACTATATACAATATAAATAGGATATAAATAATTGAGAGACAGTCTAAGAGGGGTGAGGGAAGGCTTCCTGCAGAAGTTGGGATTTTAGATGGGTCTTAAAGGAAGTCAAGATGATTAGTAACTGGAATGGAGGAGAGCATGGAGGACAGCCAGAAAATTCATCTCCTTGATTCCATGTTCATCACTCTATTCATTATGCCATGTTGTCTCATAGATCAGATAGAAGCTACTGTCTTTGAAATTCTTGAATTCCATTGTTATCAAAACATTTCTCTGTATTTTATCTATTCCACCCCAAAACCAACCTTTGATGATATTGCATCCTTTCATTTTGTCAAAGCTAACCCAGGTGGTTGGTCTCTTCTCTCCTAGGACCCTGTTCTGACAACAATTCCTGCCCTTCCTGCTTCATAATTTCAATTCTACCCTCTCCATTGTCTCCTTCCCATTTGCCTACAAACATAATAATCAGGAAACATTTATCCTAAATTCACTGAAATTCAACAAACATCTATTAGGTTCCTACTATGTGTTTGGCATGGTACTTTGTACTTATGCTTTGTTCAGTAGTTTCAGGCATTATCTGACTCTTTGTGACCCCATTTTGGATTTTTTTTGGCAAAGATATTAGAGTGATTTACCATTTCCTTCTCTAGATTGTTTTAGAGATGACAAATCTGAGACAAACAAGATTAAGTGACTTGTTTAGGATTACACAGTTGGTAAGAATCTGAGGCAGGATTTGAACTCAGATCTTTTTGACTCTAGGTGTGGTGCTTTATGCACTGTACCAACCAGCTGCCCCATTTTGTACTTAGTATAAAGCCAAAAATGAAATGATACCAGGGAGTTTACATTTTACTAGTAGGGAGAGAAGGGAAGGACACAACTTGTACACAGACAATTCAGTATAAAATATAAACTAGCAATTAAGAATTAATCTAAGCTTTCATTGATATATGGAAACCATGGATGAAGTAACTCCCTCTACCGAGACAGATTTGTACCTTCTCAACAACTATATTACAAAGAGGAGAGAGAGAACCAACAGCTGAAGGACCAAAAAATCCTTGAGCAGGAGATGGCATTTGAGCTAAACCTTAAAAGGAATTCAGGATTACAGGAGGGATTACTGGGAGGTGGTAGTGGTGGTGGTTTGAAGGCTTTGCAAAATCAGAGCAAGAGCAAAATTAGAGAAGAGAGTATGATGTGAATGGAAAGTAATGGAAGATGAAATTCACTGTCCTCTTCTCTTTTGGTAAATTCTCAAAGATTCCTCATTAGATAAAACTCCAATTTTATGTAGATGTCTCCCATATCTAAATCATCAACCCTGATCTGTTTCCTGAACTCCAGAAAAAAAAATGTTTCTAGCATTTCTAACTACAAACTGGACATTTCTGCCTTGTCATTATGCTGACATAGAATTTGCTAACTCCTTACTGAAAGCAATTCAAAATGTTCAAAACTTAACATCTTCCCCTATTACTTTGTATCTCACCTTACTTTCTCTATTTCTACTAATGAAACTACCAAACTCCCAGTTATCTAGTCTACAAACGTTTAAGATATCAGGTAGCTAAACAGTGCAATCAATGGTAGGGTTCACCCTGAAGTCAAAAGGACCTGAGTTCAAATACAGATTCAGACACTTACTAACTGTATGACCTTAGGCAAGTCACTTAAGCCTCTCTTCCAAGGTCATCTCTAGTCATTCTGATTCATTATTTGGTAACTGGACCCAGATGGCTCCAGAGGAGAAAGTGAGGCTGGTGACAGTATAGCACTTCCTCACTCAAATCCAATTCACATGCTTGTCTTGGCATCACTTCCCTGATTTTATGGTCTTCTTTGAAAATGAAGGACAAACATCATCAAATCAAATCAAGTGATCTTTGGTACTCAGTTCTCCATTGTTTCCCACAGCCATTCAACTGACAAGTCTTGAGCTATTATTCCTCCTCATTGTCTCCCATGGATCCTTTGATTTCCATTTTCACTGCTAGCACCTCAGTTCAGTCCCTTATTATCTCTTACTAAGATAGTTAAAAGTTTCTGAATTCACTTTTTCCCTCATCACTTTTCACCCTAATCCATTCTGCACATAGTTACCATGGAAAACTTTGGAAGTACATCTCTGATTGTGTCATTTCTCTATTAAGAAACTTTCCCTGAATGCCAACTTAATTATGTTATGGACCTGAAATTCAAGGACCTATATCAAAATATCCTAATCTCTCTTTCTAATACTATGTAGGATTGCATGAGAATATAGGACAATATATTTAGGGCCGAGAGAGATCTTAAGAATACAGTATTGGGGCAGTTAGGTGGTGTAGTGGATAGAGCACCTGCCCTGAAGTCAGGAGGACCTGAGTTCAAATCAAATCCAGCCTGAGACACTTAATAATTGCCTAGCTGTGTGACCTTGGGCAAGTCACTTAACCCATTGCATTAAATAAATTAAAAAAAATTTTTTAAAGAGTGCAGTATCAGTACCAGCCCTGGAGTCAGGAGGACCATAGTTCAAATCTGGCCTCAGACACTTAATAATTACCTAGCTGTGTGACCTTAGACAAGTCACTTAACCCCATTACCTTGCAAAAAGAAAAAGTGCAGTATCATCATTTACAGGTGAGAAGACAGTGTCAGCAAAGTTGTGAAGGTAACACAGGTAGTGAGGAGAACTAAAACTGCAACCTAGGTCCTCTTATTATAAATTTATTGCTCTGTCCCCATATTTAAAAAAATTATTATTCCAAGAATATAACCCAGATCTCCCCATCTGTATTATGCTGTTCCTCCACCTAAAAAATTTCCTCCATTATTGTCTATTGAGAACCAGAAAAAATGATACTTCCTTCATAAAAATTTCCCTGACTACTTCTACTTTTGTCTAGTTTCTTCTGCTTCTGCTTCTAAAGAGCCCATATCATATCATTATCACAATCATCATAATAACTGCTAGCTATTCTATAATCCTTTAAGGTTTGCAAAGTGCTTTACACGTGTTAACTTAATCTTCACCACAACCTAGGGAGATAGGTGCTACTATTATGCTCATTTTACAGATTAATACATTATACAATACTACATCTTATAATATTATATGAATTATTATATCAATTTTACAGAAGAGCAAACTGAGACTGAGAGGTTAAGTGTCTGAGATATCTAGTGTCTGAGACAAGATTTGAACTCTGGTCTATCTGATTACTGATTCCCAATTCAGCACTTTGTCCAGCGCATCACCTGGCTGCTCCTATCATATGAAATTTATTACATTCTATCCTAAGTTGTTGCTATTTGGGTTCTGGATATATATAAGTATCTTGAGCACAAGGATAGCTTAATTTATTTTTGTATTCCTTTCAGTGACTAGACTAGAAAATGTGATAAAATTAAGAAAGCCTTGCATTTGGAATCAGGACACTTAGATCTGATTCACTGCTCAGGTCACTAAATGTGTCTGACCCTTAATTTCTTCATATCGGAATTGAGAATGATAATATACTACTTTCCTCATCAAAATATGAATAGACTACTTTGTAAATCTTAAATGTGGCATAAATGTGTAAAAGGAATTATTATTGTATGCTTTATATGTGTATTTTATATTGTATTGGATTAAATTGCCTAGAATGTGCTTTTTATTGTTATTGTTGCATTGTGAATAACCTTACAGTTATATAGTGTGTATTCAATATTTCTTGAACCAATGAATGGATGGGTGAATAAATTATAGGGAACATAGTAAATAGAATCAGACTGTCCCCCATCCCATGACTCTCAAATGAAACAAGTTATGATTGTTCTAGAATGTTAAAACTAAAGATCTGCATTCTCATCTCAGAAAAATAAAAAATAATGATGATAATAAGAATAATGAGCTAAGTATAAGGGACCTTGAAAGTCCTCTTCAATTTCTCACTGCAGGTCTCAGAGATCTGTCTTCTTTGTTCTGAATTACTCACACAGTGATAGGGGTGGCCATGTACTGGGAAAGCTTAATTACTATACTTTCTAGACCCACTCTCTCACCAAGGAAGCTTTTAAGAACTCCTCAAGGAGTGTGTTCCAGCAATTTTGAGCTACTAGAATTATAGGAAATGTCTAGGTAAGTGTCTGAACCTGACTGAACTAAACATAACCTCCTACAAGAACTTGGCTAGCCTGGGCAAAAGCAGCATTCCTCTAGTGTTTCTCTCTCTCTCTCTCTCTCTCTCTCTCTCTCTCTCTCTCTCTCTCTCTCTCTCTCTCTCTCTCTCACTCTCCCTCCCTCCCTCCCTCCTTCCCACAGACCCTCCCTATGAATCAAATATTTCTTTACTTTATAGAATTTTAAGAGTCTCTGAACATTGTTTTCTCCTCAAATATACCACTACCTAAACTGTTATTTGATGCTTTTTGAAAACTCACTGAAACACCAATCAAACAATGAATTTTTTTAAGTATCTATTATCCATCTTTATAGCTAGACTCTGAAGGCATATATGTTTATTTATGGGCTACAGACTGAAATACTGAGGTTTGACCTTATAAGACTAAGAGGGTTTCACCTGATGGGCATTGAAGTCTCTTCTCCTTAGCTATATGGCCTTATTAGACTTATTGGTGGTCACACAATAGGTCAATTCCAGTGTTAAGAAGCAACTCGAACCTTCCTCATTCCTAGTTATAGTATTACCACCTTAAATTCATATAACTTCCATAGTTTTTGAAGTGGTTCTATAAATATTTTCCATTTGAATCTTACAACATTCATATTTGCATTATTATTAGCTTTTTTCACATATGAGAAATCTGGGAAGGATCAATGAAGGTTTAAGATTGTAAAGCTACTCCATAATGGAATTGGGACCCAGAATCAGGATTTCTCTTCCTATTTTTCCTGAAAAGGAATAATGGTGTTCTAGCAAAGGGCAGGGCCAGCTGTTGCAATCTGGCTATGAAATTTGTTTTAAGCAGACAAGGATGGAAAGAATAGATTATGGGTAAGTGTGTCAGTGTCAGAGTGTGTGTTTGTGTGTGTGTGTGTGTGTGTGTGTGTGTCTGAGAGTGTGTGTCTGAGAGAGAGAGAGAGAGAGAGAGAGAGAGAGAGAGAGAGAGGAACTGAAAAAGAGGCAAAGATACAGAGCCAGAGAGAAAGGTTTTTGCAGCTAAAGCATTAACAGAATGTAAGCTACTTAGAGTAGGGATGGTTCCATTCTTTGCATCTGTACTCCCATTACCTAGTATAGTGCCAGACATAGAGTTACTGCCAAAGGGAGAGATAACCATAATTCAGGGGTATGCTGGAACCAGCTCTTAACAACCAGTTGTTAAATTTTCAGTGTGCACATTTACTCCTTGGAAATCAACAAATGCTACAAATCGGGCTTGATTTGTTGTTTTTTTGATTGTCTAGACTTTTAAAAAGTGATTAGAAAATGTCAATATAAATTAAACTTAAAAGTGCATCATGAGGGGTGGTTAGGTGGCACAAAGCACCAACCCTGGAGTCAGGAGTACCTGGGTTCAAATCTGGTCTCAGACACTTAATAATTACCTAGCTGTGTGGCCTTGGGCAAGCCACTTAACCCCAATTACCTTGCAAAAACCTAAAAAAAAACAAGTGCATCATGAGAACATTTTTCTTCCAGAGAATCAGTTGTCAAACTTTTACCAGAATACTTTTTGACCACAATATTCTTGTAACTTATAGCCCAAATGAAAAAACTAGGAATATCAGATGCTAAATTTTTTTTAATGTAGAAGATAGAGAATGAGGAGTATATTTCTTTGTTATTTTGTTGATACTTTTCATTTTTCACAGGATTGTATTTTTAGTGTTGAAGGAGACCTTAGTCTGACTCTCTTATTTTATAGATGAGGAAATTGAGGTCCAGAGAAATTAAGTTAGTTGTCCCAGAACAAGAAAGTTACTTGTCTCAGAACTAGAAAACATCTGAAGCAGGATTTGAATCCAAGTATTCCTTATTTCAGGTCTAGTACGCTATCCACTATAATTCTAACCTCAAGATGTCTTTTATATCAGAGATATAATCTTGCAATAGGGGCCACAAAACTCTAAGTACAGCCTGAACCAGATTAAAATATTATTGGAAAGTGTTTAACAAAATAATTAAAAATACAATAAAACATAGCTAATATTAATTTGTAGTTTTCTATATTAATATGTGACCTGCATTATCTATTTGAATTTGACAGTACTGTTTTGTATCATGGACATTTCCAAATTTACTTCTTTCCCTTCCTCTCCCCCACATTAATCAGTCCCTTATAACAATAGATTAAAAAGGCAAGCAGTAGCAATGAACACAATAACTATATCTAACCATGCATATACCATTCCATACCCACAACCTTCCCTGCCCCCCTGAGTCAAGATGGGATCAAAATCATTATACATTTTACTTTGTTTTGTGTCCTTAACAATAACACCTTTGGAAACAGAGGACCTCAGTACAAAACCTACCATTTGACTTGCCTATATGATCCTGGAAAAGTCATTTGACTTACCAGAGTCTCAGTTTATTTTCAATGGTAAAATGAAGGGGTTGAATTAGATGACCTTCCAAATAGAGGTTTATAATTCTAGGTTGCTCTGGGATTAGGCCAGATGATATGAGAAGGAGATCTGAAAGAAGGGATTCAGTCAGGTAAAAGAGATAAGATCTCTGGAACAGGGTATATTTCTCCCATTGTATGGAGAAAAGCTCCCCCAAAACTGTGAGAAATACCTAAAAGAAGAATGGTATACAAATTTCAGGTGGCTGAGCAAGGGATGACAAGGGAGCCCAGGCCAGAAAGGAGTAGTGGGGGGTGAGGAGAAAGACACACCTGAGATTCCTTCTCAGAATTTAGAAGAAGAAAGCTACAGGATACAATATATCCCTGGAACCACGCTATGTTGCCTGTCCCAAAAAAGACTAGGCTGTGGTGAAAGTATATTTCCTGCAGAAAAAAAACTCATTCAATTTAGGGGTGGAAGTAAGAATTTCTTCATTCCTTTCAGTTTTTGAAACAGGCCAATCATAAAGCAGATGATGTGATCACAGCAGATCAAAGTTCAGAAATGTACTTTTCCATACATTTTGGCTCTGCTTAAGTCTCAGTGGAAGGTTTTTCAGATCAAGGGTCCTTTGAGTGAGAAAGGCTGCCCTCCTGCTCCCACAACAATTCAATTTAATTCACTAAACTTAAATGCCTACTATGTGTCAGACTCTGTACTAGACTCATTGGCACATGGCTTTTGAATGAGACAGATTTTAATACTGTCAAGCAGTCCCTTGATTACCAAGGACATACCAAGGACAACTCTCTGATAAAGAGCTCCTTATTTTTTTTCAATTAACAGGGTAAAGATTTGCTATCTGAACCGTTTGTTTTAGGGTCCTAGAATTCTCATTTCTATGACTGCTATACAGAAGTGAGGCATTGGCTCAGATTGCATTCAGACTGATGAATGGAACAACAAACAACCGAGGCCCTGAACTTGAGTTACAATTAATTCAGAGTTAAAAATGCAGGGATAACCTCAGTGGGTGATTCAAGCTGTAAAATAAGTGGATTCAAAGGGTTGTAAATGTTGTGCTCTTCATCACTGCCATCTAATTGCCAGAATACCTGTTGGAAGTTCCCAGGATTGACTTCTTATGAAATGTGTATCTGGAGAGTAGAGATGGAGAAAAAGAGGAGTTGAGATTTAGTATCTAGAACCTCAGAAATCCTGATGTTCCCCAGATTCAGGAAACAGGATGTCCCAATTTAACCAAGAGCAGGGAATCTTATCAGAACAGTTTGAAATCATGGGATTTGGTCTCCTCAGTGCAGATGCCTGCATTGTAGGCATCTTCTTGGTTCCAGGGATTAGAGTAGAAAGGAGTCCAGATGTCTAATACCATATGAAGTCTGTTAGCATCATTTCATTCCAAAACTAGTCCCACTCTGAGGAAGCCTTCCTGTAAAACTCCTAAAATCAAGCTGAGAGATTTGAAATTATTACCAGTTCATCAAGAGATGACTATTTCAGTGCAGGAATATTTCTTGGGATCATTTTCCTGGATGCTTCCCACCTGAATTTTCTGGAAAATTAGTGATCATAGGGGAGGCTTAAGTTATAATCCTGTGAAAATGTGTATGAGGTTGTTTTCTCTCTTCACTTGCTAATTATTTGAAACCTTATATACTTCATTTTTAAAATGCATATTTCTTATTCTACCCTATTAATAAATTGATTTGACTTATTTTATGTAATTTTGAATCTTACCACCATCTCTAAAATGAAAACTGAGGCCAAATTAGGCACACTTATCTTCCAAACAACTTCTATATTAAACCCAGTAACCTGTAGGCATTCTAGAATACATTGGAAATGGGTAAAAATCATAATAATTTGACATTAGAATATTGATTTAATGTTTATAAAGTATTTTCTTTTTCCATGAGGTAGTTATTACAGATATTGAGTATATTTCAAAGTCTGGAAAGGGTTTCAGTAAGCCATATGTATGTGATAATGGCAAAAATGAGGCAAGTCAAAAAGAATATAATAATCTTACTTCCTGGGTTAGCTGGTCTCAATGACTTCCTCTATCCTGATCGTTTGCATGAGACATCAAAGAAATCTAAGGGTTAAAATTCAGGGCCTCCTCAGAACCAGATAGCTCTTGATAGTTTCTTGAAAAGGCAACTCTTAAATGAGGCTTGGATGAGTGGGATTTGGCAACTAGATATTAAGAAAGAAGACTCTGGTAGCTAGGTGGTGCAGTGGAAAGAGCACTGGCCCTGAGGTCAGGAACACCTTAGTTAAAATCTGGCCTCAGATACTTAATCATTACTTGCTACATGATTTTGGGCAAGTCACTTAACTCTGTTGCTTTGCAAAGAAAAAAAAAGAAAAAAAGAAAGAAGACTCAAGGTCTTTCTTATCTCAAAATCAGTAGGAAACATCAGATAGAGATACTACCCTTATTAATTGTTGTTCAGTTGTGTCCAACTCTTCATGTTGCCATTTAAAATTTTCTTGGCAAAGATACTGAAGTGGTTTGCCACTTTGTCTCTGGCTCGTTTGACAAATGAGAAAACTAAGGCAAAGAGTTAAGTGACTTGCCCAAAGTCAGAAAACTAGTACTTGTCTGAGGTTATATTTGTACTCAGGAAGATGAAACTTCCTGTTGCCAGACTTGGCACTCGATCCATTGTGCCACCTATCTATCTCAAATGCCCTCATTTAGTGTCTCTCTCTCTCTATTCTATATTCCTAAGAGCTTGATTTCTGGGGAAAGGAATTTCCTTTTGGAGAAGTTTCAATTATAGCCAAGGTTCTTTGAATTAAAAAGCTCTCCTTATGAAGAAGAAAAGTCACATTTCCCATCTCCCTACTCTCCTCTCCCAATACAGTTTAATAACTATGTATGAGGACTTCAACTTTCTAAAAGAACTCTGTGTCAGTTAAGCTTCTGGGCTATTTGGGTGGTATTTAAGCTAAAGAGAGATGACAAGTCCACTCTTCTTCCTCTTGTAGGAGAAGAAATGGCATATCATCTGAAGGCTCCAATTAAATTTAGAACTTGGAAGCAATGGGAAGTTCCCCAAACTCTTGCCCAGTGAAGCTGGGACTGGCAGTTACCCAGCAACAACCATGGAACCAGCAGAATACTGTCAAGCACTACGTGAGTCCAGCAAGTAGTAACAACTAATAGAGATTGAATTCCACACCTTCATACTAGTAAAAACTAGGAACAGGAAACAGTCCCAGCAGAAGCAATATGATGATATTACCTTAAGATAGTAACAGCCTTGTAGAATCATAGATTTGAGGCACACTCCCATATTTGTTCCCTCCAGTCTTCACAATAATTCTTAGGTCTGTTCACTCTTCCAAATAGGAACATATGAATTTGTAGGAAAGAGTACACTGATTTATGGGGATAAATAATTGAGATCTAACCAATCCTAGAGCATGCTGCAATGTCTTTTCAGTCCCTCTACCTTATACTCTCCTTCCATCTTCAATCTTTTCTGACTTTTCTTTTTCTTTCTCTGGAAATAATGATTCCACCATACTACAATTGTAACTGGAAAGGGCTTGACAAAACTACTCTCCTTATATAGTTCCATTTTTTTTTACATTTTTTTTTTTTGCAAGGTGGTGGGGTTAAGTGGCTTGCCCAAGGCCACACTAAGTGTTTGAGGTCAAATTTGAACTCAGGTACATCTGATTCCAAGGCCAGTGTTCTATCCACTGCGCCACCTAGCGACCCTATAATTCCATTCTTAATCCTTGCAACTATCTTCCAGTGGTGTCAAACTCAAATAAAAACAAACTTCTGTGGGTCACATGGTTTAATTTGGTTTGGTTCTTGTCCTTCTTTATTGAAGAAGACCAAAATGACTCAGTTACAGATTGTCCAACTGTGACTGATCAGAAAAATATGAGCTCAGAATGTTTTAACACAGGTAAATTCATGTGAATACCTGGGGTACTTAACTTTAAACTTATGTATGTCATGTATCCTTTGAGCCGCTTCAATTCTGCCTTCCTCACAGAGCACAGTACCCTCTCTGGTGAAGGCATGCCATGTTGGTCAGTCCCATGTCAATGTCTCCCATGCTGCTCAATCAATTCTAAAATTCTTAAGAGTCTTCAGGGTATCCCTGTAACATTTCTTCTAACCCCCTTGTGAGTGCTTGTCTTGTGTGAGTTCTCCATAAAACAGTGTTTTTGACAAGCATACTTCTGGCATTCTAACTACATGACCAGGGCATTGTAGTTGCACTCTTTATAGTAATGTTGGAATACTAGGCAGTTTATCTCAAGAAAAGACTTGAGTGTCTGGTATCTTCTCCTGCCAGATGATCTTCAGAATCTTCCTAAGATAATTTAAATGGAAGTGATTCAGTTTCCTAACACGTAGCTAGTAGACTGTTCAGCTTTCACAGAAATATAGCAATAAGGCCAATACAACATCTCTGTAGACCTTCAGTTTGTTTGGAGCCTCCCAAATAGTGACCTAGTTCTAGCAATTCATGTGTCAATCTTATTGTCAATGCATGCTTCCTCAGAAAGGACACTGCCAAGGTAAGTGAATTTGTCCACAGTACTCAAAACTTCTTCATATACTTTAACAGATGGTTTCACATATGGACAGTGTGGTGCTAGCTGATGGAGCACCTGCATTTTCTTGATGTTAATTGTTAGGCCACAATTGTCACAAGCAATAGAAAAGTGATCCATACTTTGTTGCATCTCAGCTTCAGAGCAGTGAGTTCATAATCATCTGTAAACAGAAGATCATGTATCAACATTCCTTCCACTTTGGTCTTGACTTACAGCCTTTTCAAGTTGAAGAATTTATCATTAACATGGTAGCTGACCTTGATGTTACATTCATCCTCAGGGAAAGCATTTGATTACATGACTGAAAACATCATGCTCAAAAGCATGGGAGCAACATTGGTGACTGGGAAATCTTGAGAGTATCATCCACTATCCAGAACCCAGCATACACACTGTCATGAAATTGATGTTCAATACTGATGAACTTTTCTGGGCAACCTTTTGACATAACTTTCCTCAAATCCTCATGACTGATGATATCAAATGCCTTGGGTAGATCTACAAATGTTGTATAAAGATGTCTGTTCTGCTCCAGGCATTTTTCCTGGAGTTATTGAGCAGCAAACACCATATCAACTTCTCCTCCACCCTTTCTGAAGCCACACTGGCTGTCAAAGAAGTAAACATTTCCAGGTAAAGGATCAATCTATTGAGAAGAATTTTGGCAAGAATCTTACCAGGAATGATTAAAAGAGAAACACCCCTGTGATTGTCCCAAGACAATCTATTCCCTTTACCTTTATAGAAATGGATAATGGAAGTATCCTTGAATTCTTTGGGGTTAACCTCTGTGTCACATAACCTAGAAAATTTCAATCAACTTTTGGATGAGTAATGGCACCCCCCACCTTGTAGATCTCAACTGGAATAGAATAAACGCTAGGTGCTTTGCCACTTGAAAGGAGCCTAATGGACATTCAAAAACCTCTTTTTCATTTTGAACTTCTGCAAGGGACCAATTGACTTCATCTTGGCTTCTGCACTGATGATGATGGTCTATTAAGAACACTATGGAGGGGCCAGCTAGATGGTGCAATGGAAAGAGCACCTGCCCTGGAGTCAGAATGATCGAGTTCAAATCTAGCCTCAGAAACTTAATAATTGCCTAGCTGTGTGACCTTGGGCAAGTCACAACCCCATTGCCTTAAATAATTTTTTTTTAAAAAAGAACACTATGGAAGAAGAAGAACAACAACAACAAACAAACAACAACAACAACACTATGAAAGTGTTCAGTCCATCTTTCTAGGATCATGTCCCTATCATTAATCATTGTGGCTCCATCAGCACTTAGTAGTTGAGATGTATCATAAGTCTTTAGTCCATAAATAACATTCAGGGCATCATAAAAGCACTTTGGATTGTTATCATCTGCATAAAACTGAATTTCATCTGCCTTCTTACTGAGCCAAGAGACCTGTATCTCCCTAAATTTTGCTTGCACTTTACTTTTGGTGGAATTAAATGCTGCCTATTTAGAAATGGATGAACCATCCTGCTGACAAAAATCTGTGGAGTTCTTGTTTTTCATTAGCAGCTTCTGTATTTCCTCATCATTTTCATCAAACCAATCTAAGAGTGTTCTGACCCAGATAAGCAAATGTAGTGCTGCAAAGCTGCTCATTCTTTTTTTCGGCTCCACTGTTGCCAATTTTGTGTGGACTCAGTTTTCCCTTCAAGTTACCAATAAACTGTGCCCAAACACTTTAATCTCTTGACATTAATTCTTCTGATAGTCATTTTGCCTTGGTGCCACTATTTAGATTAAATGTGAATATTTAGCTTGGTAAGGATGATCTGTGATCATTGCAGCACTCTGCTCCATACACTGTTACTCTCTGATGTGTCTGTCTCTTCTCCTTTCAATCACATAGTCTGTTAGAAGCAAATGTTTGTTGTAAAGGTTGACCCAGGAAGTTTAATTGCATTTAGGTAAACAGAAGACAGTGTTTGTGATGAGAAGGTCATGAGTTGCACAAGTCTGTGGGTCACATATTGACTTAGAAAACCATAAATTAACATTATCTATGTTGCATTTTTAAATTTATTTTGTTAAGCATTTCCCAGTTACATTTTAATTTAGTTAGAACCACAAATTATCACTGGACCTAGAGTTTGACACCTTTAATTTAGACCAAAATTTCCTTCTCTAGCCTCCATTCCTTTGTATGTATTATGTCTCTCAATTAGAATATAATTTTCTTTAAGAACTTTTTATTTGTATCTCCTGTGTCCTGTAGAGTATCTTGCATACAGTAATGTTTAATAAATATTTACTGAAAAATTATTGCTCCTTTTTATTTTACTGTGCTGTTTCACTAAATGTTTCTGTTTGAATTGTGTCTTCTAGTTTACTAGCAAAAGAAAACATATATATTAGGAAGGGAGTGAGATAAGAGAAAGCTTGTAATCTATGGTTTTGAGGAGGTATATGAATAGGGGTACCTACATAAAAATAGGTGATGGGTATCTCCAAAGTGCAACACAAGTTTTCACCTCTATTTTTATAGATTAAAAAATAAATGTTCAAAGAGGCTAAATAAACATGTGAGGTCAATATAACTAATAAATCCTGGAAACAGGATTTGAACCCAAATCTCTTTTCAATATGCCCTAAACTCTTTCTACCTCACACCATGTGCCAATTAAAACCACATGATCTGTTTTAAACACAAACACACACACACACACACACACACACACACACACACACACACACACACATACAATTTGTTCCACCATGATTCTCCATAGTATAAATCACACTCGTAGAGTTTAATATTAAATGTGTAGATAATTCAAGGAATAATTTAAGCTCTCTCATCACTGTTAATCATTAGCCAAGATCCTCTGCATTTCAAACGTGGGTATTTAGATGAAGAGTTGCTGAGCTTTCTTGCATTCACATTTAGTGGGCAGGATGCTATGTCTAAGAAGTTTTGAAACACAGATGGTTAAAGAGCACAAACTGAAGAGTTTGCCCCAGATTTCTCCTGAGACAAGAGAGCTGTTCTAGCCCCTGCCACAGAGAAGCAGCAGCCGTGAATATTTGTTAAAAATCCAGGATAACTGCAAAGGAAGGATTTCCTCTTCTCCACAACTCAGACTACATTAATGTGCTCTCTGGAGCTTTTTGAAGGAGATATTCAAGGTGAACAATATATTTCCTTCATTTCATCTCTTTAAAGAGTTTTATAGCTGTTTTGTTCCATGGGGGCAGTTTGGCACAGTTGATTCAGAATTGGACAATCTGAGTTTCAGTCCTAATTCTAGTACTTGTTAGCTTTATATTTGAGACCATCACAGCATAATGAAATGAATACTTCATCTAAAGTCAGAGATCGAACCCTAATTCTAAATCTGTCACTTTTTGCCTATGTGACTCATTTATATGGGCCTCAGTTTCTTCATTGATATAATGAAGGAGTTGGAATCAATTACCACTAAGGGGTATTTCAGTTTTAAATCTGTGATTCCATTTTAACCTTTTCAAGACTCATTTTTCTCTTGTATAAAAATGCAATAATATGTAGAGATAGAGGGGAGGGGAAGGATAAAAAAGGGTAAAAAAGAAAGTTACATGATAACTTTATTATGTATTTAAAAGGGAAAGCAAGTTATACATGTTAGATTTGCAATTTCATGTGTAATTTTTTTCTATTAAACTATTTTAAGGAAATGTTTGTTTTATTTTTAAGTTCAGAATAAAATACATGATACTTTAAAACAAGAATAATTCTTGTGCTACCAATTCCAAAGCATTGTTGTGATTATTGTGAGGTTGGTTTATAGCTCTTTCCAGTTGTATTTTAAATGTGGTCTTCCCTCCATTATGATGTAAGTTGTTTGAGGGTAAAAGTTATCTTTTAAAAATCATTATTACTATATCTGTATTCTAAGAACTTGGGAGTTTTTTGGCTTCTTTGTTTTTACATGTATCTGTATTTCTGGAGGGTTTATTTTATTTTATGCTTTTTGATTATATCTATATTCTGTAGGTTTAGCACACAGTGCCTGTGAGATAATAGAGATTATATCTCTTAGCTATCATATCACTATGACAGGAAAGGAAGAGATAATGAGTGATAATGCTATAAAGTTTTTGAGGAGGGAAGAAAGAAATTGTTTTATGTTTCACTAGATAGACTTAGTCTTCTAAAGGTAAGGGAACCTTACTTCACCTGCTGTAGATGTGAAGCCTGGGAGGTAAGGTTGGGGGTTAAAGAAAGAAGTTCTTAAATAATTGCTGAGGGAAATGAGACAGAGAAATCTAGAAGGGAAAAAGAAACACACAAAAGACTGGATCACTATCCAAGATAGAAAACTAAAATGTCCTAATAGACAGTGTCACAAAGTCTTGAAAAAATATCTGTCAGGAAATGATAGGTTTCTCCCCAATTTTATTATTCAAGAGGCACAGTAGATAGATAAAGCTTTGGGCTTTCAATCAGGAAGACTCATTTCCCTGAGTTCAAATCTGGTCTCAGACACTTATTAGAGGTATGACCCTGGGCAAGTTATTTAACCCTGTTTGCTTCAGTTTCCTTATATGTAAAAATGAAACAAAGGAAGGAAATGGCAGACTACTCCAGTTCTTTGCCAAGAAAAATCCAGATGGGATCAGAGTCTGGCACAACTTTAATGACTGAAGAACATGACCACCTAGCAAAATGTCTGAAACAGAGTCAATGCTTAATAAATATTTATTTATTGCTTATTTATTTTTATTGATTAATTGCCTACAAATTCAATTTGTGTCCACAGTAAGACATGGCAGCCAAAAAGCCTAGGACTGCCCTACTTTCTAGAACAAGGAAAACAATAAGTCCCACTGTGTGCTATCTTGCTCAGATCATATCTGGAGGACTGTATTTAGTGGTGCCATAATTTAGGAAAGAGGCTGATAAGAAGAAGCATGTCCTGCAGGAGAAAACCAGGATGGTTGGGGGAAATCATTAGAGATCATGTAATTACAAAGATCTGACTGAGGAACTGACTTCATTTCGTCTAGAAAAGAGAAGGCTGGGAAAGGAGTGGGGAAGGAAGTAAAGAGCAGAATAAGAAATTTGTCAAACGTTTAAAGAGCTCTTGATCTCTAGAAAAGAATTAAAAGAAATATTTCAATCTCCAGAGAGGCAGATTTAGGTTTAACAAGTAGATCTGTCCAAAAGTAGAAGAAACACCCTAAGGGCAGAGGAAATCTCCTTTTCCAAAGTCTTCAGGTGGATGATCCACTTTTCAGAGATGTTGCAGAGTAGATTCCATCCTTAGGTATAGGTTGGACTTGAGAATTTCTAAGCAGTGGTGTACTGAAAACTGTTTAACTGCCTATTCTCCAAAAAAATGATAGTGGTAGTGGTGTTTTTACTGCTTGTGCTGCTACTGTTGCTGGTGATGAGAGTGCTTTTATTACTGTTGCTGCTTTTCAGTTGTCTCAGATTCTTCATGATCTCATATCACATCAATACTGTCCATGGGGTTTTCTTGACAAAGATACAGGACTGGTTTGTCATTTCCTTCTCCAGTGGATTGAGACCAATATAGTTAAGTGACTTACCCAGGGTCACACAACTAATAAGGTCAAATTTGAACACAGATTTCCTGACTCCACTAACTCTAGCCATGAGCCACAGAGCTGCCAATAAAATATAAAAAGAATAATGTACCCAGAACATATTGCTACATTTAATCTGCATTATTAACATTTTGTCCATTACTATTGTCAATCTGAATTAAGGAGAAAACTGCCAATATAGCAAAAATTGATCTTTAATTGAGGCAAAGGAAGTTGCAATTAGGATGCCACTCAGCAGCAAGTTTTGAGGTACTCAAGGAAGGGATTGGGTATGGAGTGCTTTAGAATACCAGGGTGGAGGGGAATGAAGTTGCAGATTCAAAGGACATTGAGATGTTTCACAGTTTTACAAAGTATGTTATTCTTCATAACAATTGAAAGTCAGTCAAGAAACATGGGTATCTTGGGAGGGAAGAGCTGGATTTTTTACAAAATGACTACAGATTGGGACATCTGGGGAGAGGGTGGTAACATCCGGTCAGTCTCAGGCAATTCACAGGTCTGGGATGGTTACTACAAGTTTCTTTAAGTTCAGAATAGGTTAGTCCACAATTAGCTGCATTCAACACTTTCTTAGATCTCGAAAACTCTAACAATGTGAAATCTAGATTTGTACTATTTGCTAGTTTCAAGGTGTGAAATACTCACACTGAAATTTTAACAATCAACACACAAGCTAGTATGAGGTGGCTCCAATACACTGCCCCCTAAGGTTCCTCCCAAAGTTGTTGCTATGATTCTTTAAAATTGGGAACTAAATAAATTGTGGAACATGAATGTAATGGATTACTACTATGTTCAGGAAATGATGAATATAAATAATTCAAAGAAACATGGGAAGATTCATAGAAACTGATATAAAGTGAAATAAGGAAACCAGAAAAGCAAAATACTCAATTGCAACAATCTAAAGGGAGAGAACAAAAAAAATTACACTGAAATTATTACATTATGTAATAACAATAATGAGTTAAACACCCAAGTATTCATCCCTCTCTTTGGAGAAGTAGGGGACTATGGGTCTAGAATAGTTCATATATGGGTAACTAGGTGGCACAGTGGATAGAGCACTGACCCTGGAGTCAGGAGGACCTGAGTTCAAATTTGTCCTCAGACACTTAATAATTACCTAATGCATGACCTTGGGCAAGTCACTTAATCACATTGCCTTTCAAAAGCAAACACACAAAAAAAGACTAGTCATATACTGCTAGACTTAATTGATGTGTTAGTATGATTCATTCAATTTTTTTATTTCTTTTTTATCTTTGCTCTAAGAGATGACTCTGGGGAGGAGAAGGAAGAGAAAAGAGATAAAATTAGAAATTAAGATGATATAAAAACCATATATATAGATAACTTTAATTTATCTTTCTATGTATATACTTGTTTATTTGTTGTTTGATTATTGTTAATACTATTATTTTAAGGCAGGATCAGTGTTTGTTGTTCAGATTCTCAAACCCTGCAAGTCACTGAAGTCACCTTTGCAATTGAAGGAGAGGGAAGGAGAACTTTACCTTCTTTGGGTTTCATCCCATTTATAGAGCAAAAATGGACATGAGTTGGAGAGTCAAGAGATCTGGGTCTAATCTCAAATCTAGAACTAATGAGCTCTGTGACCATGGGCAATCTCTCAGTCTCAACTTCCTTATCTATAAAATGGGGGTGATAATCTTCATCCTGATAGGATAATTGTTATGACCAAATTAAGTGAAATGTATTTAAAGTACTTTGTTTTTTATAAAGAAAGGCAGCTAGGTGACACACTAGATAGAGTCCCAGAATAAGAGTCAAGAAGACTCATCTTCATGAGTTCAAATCTGACTTCAGACACTTAAAGTTATGTAACCATGGGTATATCACTTAACTCTGGCTCAGTTTCTTCATTTATAAAATAAGCAGGAGAAGGAAATAGTAAAACCACTCCACTATCTCTGTCAAAGACAATGTCAAATTAAGTCACAAAGAGTGAAAAAGAACAAACATACATTATAAGGGAATAGAAAAAATAGATTGTTCTTTTCATCTCCTTCAACTCTTCATTATCATTGTCAAACCCAAAAATTGAAAGAATTCAAGAAGTCTTCTCTTCCTCCCCATATCCCACATCTCTAAACAGTCAATTTAATCTAGCCACATGAAGACCAAATCTCTACATTTCTTTGGTCAGAGTCGGTTCTCAGAAAAAGAAATCAAGTTTCATTGAGTTAGAAAAGCATGAATGTTTCTCACTTTTGGTATGTTCAGCATCTTTCTGAATGAAATGTACACTTATTCATAATGAATTTCTCTCTCTCTCTCTCTCTCTCTCTCTCTCTCTCTCTCTCTCTCTCTCTCTCTCTCTCTCTCTCTCTCTCTCTCTCTCTCCTTACTTCACTCCCTCTCCCTCTCCCTTCCCTCCCCCTCCTCCTTTCCCCCTCTCTCTTTTAAGCTCTCTCTCACACACATTTAATTAATTGGAGCTCAGAGAGGAGGAGAATAAATAAATAAGATGAGCAAGCAGGGACACATATTTTAACTAGAAGTGAGAAAGAAGCCATGTCCTAAGGCAAAACACCTTTTTATGTTATAGCACAACTTTATTTAGTGAAGCATCTCCCCCCACAAATTGTATCCTCAGTTACAAGTTGGAATTAAAGGAATACAGTCACAGAATCTGAATTCTGTGAATTAACTAATAGAAAAAGGGAAATTTGGGGGTACAGATTTTTTTGGAGAAGGAAGGAAACTCAATGATGTTAGAGCTGGAGGTTGCTTAGAGTCCATCTGACTCATTTTGCAGAAGGGGAAACTGAGACCTATAACAATGAAATAACTTGCCTGAAATAACAGTAATGAGTTAGTAATGGGGACAAGACTCTTGACTCCTAAGTAAATGTACCTTTTATCAATCAAAATGATAGGATGAAGGGAAGTGTCAACTTGCCCAACCTGGAAGAGATGATTCTCCTCACAGCTCACCTATGTGGTAAAGTGACAACATGAGCTGTGACATTCTTGAATAAATAAAAGTCCTTCCCTCTTAGGAGATGATAGAGCCATATTCTAAATCTTATGACTAGTAGGGGTATAGTCAGTGGGCCATTTGGCCTGGAGTCAGGAAGATCCAAGTCCAAATCTAGCCCAAGACCCAAACTCTGTGACCTTGGGCTAGTCTCTTAGCCTTTATATGTCTCAGTTTCCTCAAATATAAAACAGGTGTAATAGTACCTTCTTCAGAGGGTTGTGAGGATCACATGAGATAGTATTTGTAAAGAGCTTAGCACAGAGCCTGATCCAGCATAGATGCCTAATAAAGATTTCCTCCTTCTTTCCCTCTGGTTCTATAATGTTGGTGACATTTATCTTATATTCTAGTGGAATAGAAGGCATTTTCAGAGGAGAGGGAAGTGAGCACACAAGAGACAGTAGCCCATATCCATTGAGTTCAAACTGAAGAGGAAGGGAATAAAAGGAAAGCCTGGTAAATCCAGAGTATCTTTATCAAAAGACTGGAATTTTAGAGCTGCACAGAACTTGAGGTATTATTTAGTCCCAACTTCAACTATAGAGAAACCTGAAGCACAGAGAGTTATGAGTGATAGCCCAAGGTCACACAGATAAGGTAATATTAGAAGTGAAATGTAAATGGCCCTGACTCTAGCATTTATGTTCTTTTCCCAGCCCATCCCCAACTCAGACAAATTTAAAAGGAAGGTTTGTAAAGTACAAACCCAAAAAACTTCCTGATTATCCTATTTCTGGGGTGGAAGTGTAATTCGGTATCAGAGTCAGAAGCTGAACATCTCCCACACATCGTTACTTCCTCAATCATCTGGGCTTTGTGTGATTCAGCATCTTAAAAAAAAATTCTCATATAGTACAGTGTTTGTTTTTAATATGATCTATAGCCAATAAGTGACTGGAATATATGGTACCAAACAAAATGATGAATTTTCTTTCCAGCAGTCAGAAGCAGTAAACTAATGACCTCATCTCAGTTGTAACACTTAAAAAGCTCAGATGTAGAAAAATCTAAGGCATTTCTAACTTGGTATTGAATTATAGAATCTCAACTTCAGAAAGGACCTTAAAAGGCATCTAGACTTAAAAGGCATCCTATCTAAACTTGAATCCTCTCAACATATATCCCTGACAAGTGGTCATCTAGCCTTCTACTAGAAATATCCAAAGGTGGGGACCTCACTACTTCCTAAAAGAGCCTCATTCAATTTTTAACAGATTTAAATGTTAAAAAGTTTTTATCAGGGGAAGCTTGGTGGTCCAGTGGATGGAGCATCAGTCCTGGAACTGGAAGGACCTGAGTTCAAATTCAACCTCAGATGCTTAATACTTACTTATCTGTGTGACCTTGGGCAAGTCACTTAACCCAATTGCCTTATCAAAAAAAAAAAGTTTTTATCAAAGTCCTTAAGTCTTTCAAAGTAGATCATATGAATTTTTGGTTATAATTGTAGTAGTTAGGTGAATGCAGTGGTTAGTGTGGAGCCTGCAGAAAGACCTAATGTTCAAATCAGATACATACTAGCTAGGTGATCCTGGGAAAGTTACTTAACCTCTCATTGCCTCAGTTTCTCTGACTGTGAAATGGGGATAATAATAGAATACCAGAATTGTTGTGAGAATCAAATGAAATAATATTTGTAAAGAAATTAGTACAACTTAGAACAACTGTTGCTGTTCAGTTGTGACTGACTCTTCACAACCCAGTTTGGGGTTTTCTTGGCAAAGATACTGGATTAGTTTTTTATTTCTTTCTTGAATTCATTTTACAAATGAAGAAATGAGACAAACAGGGTTCTCTCACAGCTAGTGTCTAATTTAAACGTGTCTTTCTGCAAGTCCAGCACTAACCAGTGCAAAACCCTAACTACACCATTATAACCCAAATACAGTTTGTATGAACACAGCAAGTAAGTGTCTGAGGCTGGATTTGAATTCATGAAGATGGGTCTTCCTGACTTCAGATCTGGCACTCTTCCTACAGCACCACTTAGCTTCCATAAAAGAATGGCTATTGTTGTTGCTGTTGTTGTTGTTCAGATTGTCTGTGACCTCATTGTGTTGTCTGATTCTTTGTGACCTCTTTTTGGGGGTTTCCTTGGTAAAGACACTAAAGTCCTTTGTAATTTCCTTTTCCAGCTGGGTTTACAGAGGTCAGATATGAACTCAAGTTTTCCTGACTCCAGATCTACAGCTCTATGCACTTCACCACCTAGTTGGAGGATAGGGCTTCAAATTGTTTGAAAAAAAAAAGTTATCATCTCAATGTAAGTTTTCTGTCCTTCATACTAAAAATCCCAAGGACTTTCAATTAGTCCACATAGAGCAACCCTCATCATCTCATCACCCCCCTCTGAAAACAACCTACCTTAACAAATGCCATTCCTAAAATGTGGCTCCCAACACTGAACATAACACTCAAGATGTTGTCTAATCTGAGAGTAATAACAGAGGGATAACCTTCATTCTTCACATCATTCCTCTGTTAATTCAGCCTAAAATTGCATGTTCTCATGAACAGAATTATCGTGATACAAATACAAAATATTCTGCTGGAGGAAGAAAAGGGAGAAATGCTTAAGAGACTATTGAAGATATGCAAGGGATACATAATAATAATAATATTTATTATGTTTGTCCTTCATTCTTGAAAAAGACCATGACATCAGGGAGGTGATACTATGGCAAGCATATGAATTGGATTTGAGTGTGTGGGTGCTGTACTAAATCACCAGTCTCACTTTATCCTCCAGAACCATCTGGGTCCAGTGGCCAGCTATTGATCAGGACAACTGGAGATGACCCTGGATGCAAGGCAATCAGGTTAAGTGACATGTCCAAGGTCATACAGGTAAGTAATTGTCTGAGCTGGATTCAAACTCCCATCCTCCTGACTCCAAGGCCAGTGCTCTATCCCCTGCTCCATCTAGCTGCCAGGGTACACATAGACCAGTTTAGAGACATATTTACAAAACAAGACAGTGTACCAAACTACTGTTATCATACTGTTGACTCTTAATGAGCTTGCCCTCTCCTATCTTCATCTTTTCCAATAAAATTCTGTCTAATAATATCTCCCTAATCCTGTATTTGTGAAGTTGAACTTCTTTGGGTAGGATTTTCATATTTAGCCTAGTGTAGGTTTTTTATATTTATCCTTAATAAATTTCATATTGCTCAATGAACTCATCATTCTAGCCTGTTGGGATTCTTCTAGAACCCAGTTCTATCAGCCAGTATATCAATTATCTCTGTTCTGTGTTGACTGCAAATCTGAGAATGTACATTTATGCCTTCATAAAAATGTATAATTAAACAGGGCTAAAGACTGGATTCTCTAGCCCTCCAGTAAAACCTCTCTCCAGAGGATGGGGTAGGAATGTCCAGCCTGAGGGCTATATAAGGTCAGCAATCCGAAGCTGCCACAGCAAAAGCTGCCACAGGCAGGATTTGTAATTCAATAAATCTAGGAGTTTTTTTAGGAATGAATTAGTTAAATGTTTGACCAAATATAGCAAGTGAATGATGCTATAAATATCCAAATGGTCCTTAGCAGAAAAAAAGTTCCACACCCCTGCCATAGGATCATAGATTTAGAACTCAGGAAAAAAAAATCATTGAGGTTATACAGTCTTTGCTCCTAATAGATAAGGAGAGGATCAACAAGCTTTATTTTCACTCTCAATTTCAGAAAAGCAGTTTTCAAAGAATTCAGAAAAAATACAGGGAGGATCTTATGGCCTAGAGATTCCACAGAAATTATCCCAAGAGAGATGCAGTGCTCTCATGAACAAAATTCTAATGATAAGAACACAAATTGTTCTGATGAGGAAGAAAAGGGAGAACTGTCTTAAGAGATTTGTGAATGTGCAAGGAATGCATAGACCAATTTAAAGACTAAAATAAGACATGTACAGAAAACAGAAGCCAGGGAAGGAGACTAGGGATGAATACAAAGGAGAAGCAGAGTCCTATTTGAAGAATGTCAAGAATTGTAAAAGTTTCATATGAGTTGAGGCTGGTAATAAGTGTTGAAGACAATAAAGGGGCTCTTTATACAATGTCAGATTCAAGAAGAATATCAAAGAAAGGATAGGACCTCAGCTTAGAGTGGCTGAGATGAAGGAGAAAAGATGTAAGTACCCATCTTGGTTTCAGTTCCTGATCCAAAGACTGTGAACAAAAGTGATTGATAAGAAACTGTCACCTGGATAAGTGAGCTGTAGGAAAGCATCCAGATGCTTTCAATGCCTTCAGTGGGCTATAACAAGCTCTGTCCAAAAAGATAATTTTACTATTTCATTGTAAGCATTTGTGCCTCAGAAATAATCAGTCCTACAAACCAGGGCTTGCTTTATTGATTTAGTGATTGTTTAGATTAAGAAAAGTCTTAATAATGTAAATTAGATTTAAAAGAGCATGCGTCCATATGTTTGTTTGTTTTTCCCTGAGAGCCCATTTGCTAAGCATACCCCTATATTGCTCTATAAAGACTGTGTGAGCCCAGCTGAATTAGAATAGGCAGCTTGAGAAATAAGGGCATCACCAGACTGGAGGTCCTGTGACTGGAAGCTAACAACACCAATAATAGACATTCATATATCACTTTAAAGTTTGCAAAGTGCTTTACATTCATTGTATAATTTGAGCTCCATAACACCCCTGCCTTCAGGTCACCAGACTCAGGTGAACTTTACTCCTTTCTACTGTGAAAGAATTTTCAAATGTCAGTTAATCACCAATAAATATAAATTTATTAAGAACCTACTATGGTGACATAGTAGATAGACCACCTGGAATTAGACTAACCCTGTTTGCCTCAGTTTCCTCAAATGTAAAGTAAGCTGGAAAAGGAAATGGCAAACCATTCTAATATCTTTTCCAAGAAAACTTCAAATGGGGTCATAGAGAGTTAGACATGACTGAACAACAACAAATATGCTAGGCACTTTGCTAAGCATTGGTGATACATGGAAAGCAAAAAAAAAAATACTCTACTCTCATGGAAATTATATTTTAATGGGGAAGACAGTATGTAAATAACTTGGTATATACAAGATAGATACAGAGTAGATGGGAGGTAATTTCAGTGGGGAAGGCACTGGCAGCTGAGAAATTGGAAAAGACCTCCTGCAGAAGGTAAGAATTGAGCAGTCTTTATGGCCAAGCAATTTTTCATGATCTTTAAAATACTGGGAAGAATGAAGAGATTCTTCAGTCTTGGAAAAAGAACAAATCAAATCCCTATTCTGAAAAAGTGAAGAAGGTAGATCTCTCAGTCTTCAGAGCAGTGACCTTCACTTCAGTTTCTGGCAAAAATTAAGGGACTCTTGTAAGCATTTAGAAAAATGTGGCTCTGTAAAACTGCCACACTCCTTCCTCACCTAAACCTCTTAGAATTCCTAACCTTAAAAACTTGACTCAAGTGTCACCCAACATTTTGGGAAATTCAGGAATTTGTCAACAGCAAGTGTCTGAGACTGTGTGAATTCAGTTCTTCCTGACTTCAAACCTAATCATCTACCCACTGTGCCATCTTAGCTGTCTCATCTTCTATATGATGCTTTTTCTGATTCCCCTCATTTGTTAGTTTTCTCTCCCTGGAAATTTTTTGTATGTATATATCTGTTTTTTTGTTGACTCTCTCCCAATAGAATATTAACTCCTTTAGGAGAGAAACTTTGTTTATTTCTTTGTCTCCCTAGTACCTAGTGAATAGCAGGTGCCTAATAAATGTAATACTTCTCCCCTAGACCCATACTCTACCCATCCACTAAATACTGACATCAAATATAGTTAAGTGATAAGTTTGGGGGTTCACTCTCTATGAATCTATCTAATTTTCCTTGTTCTAACAGTTTACCTCCATCTTGGCTATGCTCATAGAATAACTGACTACCTATGTACTGATGGAAATGGCAGAATAATAACTCATTCAGGAGATTCTAGAACAACAGGGATATTGGTCTGGGGATTACAGATAGTTAGCCAGAATTAGTCTCTTCTTCCTAAAGGTTTTAGGCAGTGGAAAAGGAGAGGGTAATGTTGATCAGCCTCCCATTTGTATATTGTTTTGGTTGCTTATACAATATGTTCCAAATCAGTCCTTCCCCCTTTTCCTTCCCTTAGATAATCATTGACTTTGGAGACTCTAGTTTATGGGCCAGGATTAAAATGAGTTAAGAAATGGTAGTTTTCATAAAAGGATGCTCTCTGGGTACATAAGAGGACCAAACAATTATAATAAGATGGTGCAAATAATTGAAAATTGAGGGGTTGCTCATCAATTGGAGAATGACTAAACTAGTTGTGGTATGTGAATGTTATGGAGTACATTGCTCCATAAGAAATCATGAAGGGTCAGACTTTAGAGAAAGCATAGAAACACAAACTGCTGTTGAGAGAAGGAAGCAGGACCAAGAGAACATTATACACATTAACATTGTGAGTTGAACAACTATGATGGACACAGCTCCTCTCAGCAGTTCAGAGATCCAGGACAATCCTGGGAAACCTTTTACAGCCAATTCCATCCACATCCAGAGGAAAACAAACCAAAACCAAAAAATATCCTCTAATTCACAGGATCTGAATGAATACTTTGTTCAGTTTTTTAAAACTTCTCTTATGTTTTTCTTCCTATCTATCTCATGGTTTTCTTTTTTTTCCCCTTCATCCTAATTCCTCATATACAAAATGGCTAACATGTAAACATATTAAAAAAATGAACATGTACAACTTTTACTAAAATTTTCATTGCTGTGAGGAGAGTGGTGGAAATGGAAGGTGGTAGAAAAACATGTAACATAAATTATGCAAGTGGATGAATGTTGAAACTTTTTTAATATGAAATTGAAAAGACAAAACAAAATACCAATAAAAAAGAAAAAATATATAAAAATAAATAAGATTGTGCAGTAGGCATTAGAGTGACCAAGACATTCTGATGACAAAAATTGTAGCAATAGAGATGTTAAGCCAGGGTTCAAATCATATGTTCCATTTCCTCATTGAACTGATGATATGATTAGATAATATGAAATGAAGAAGTATTGATTAAGGGTTTACTTACAGTGTACCAAATCTTGATAATTGCTGGAAATACAAATGAAAAACAAAACAGTCTCTGTTCTCAAAGAATTCACATAACTGAGGAAGATAACATACATAGTAGTCAGTTAATTATGTACCTGACTGAGGCTATAAAGAAAGACAAAGGGGCAGCTAGGTGGCGCAGTGAATAGAGCACCAATCCTGGAGTCAGGAGGACCTGAGTTCAAATTTGACCTCACACATGCAATACTTACCTAGCTATGTGACCTTAGGCAAGTCACTTAACCCCATTGCCTTACAAAACAAAAAAAGACTAAAGACAGGCAAAAGAAGGTCCCACACTGATGGAGTTCACATTTTAATGAGGGAGAGAACTTATAAATATCTAGGTATATACAAAAGTGTATTCAGTTCAGATGAAAGGTAGATAGATGTATAAGATGATCTCAGAGGCAAAGGCATTGGAAACCAAGAAAGAGTCCTTGTAGAAAGTGGGCTTTTTCAAGGAAGCTATTTTGAGCCTGGAAGGTCAGTTATTATTCATTAACTATGTATCAGGACTGGCTTATATGGCTTTCAAAGGCTAATTTGGTTTATCAAATCAGGAAGGGGTATTGGTAATGGATGTCGAGCATACAAATAGCACCAGGGATCAGGTGAAGGAAATGGTAGATGTTATTAATTCCTCTCATTTTTCAGAAACTACCATACAGCCATTATCTTAGATCTGATCAAGCACAAAATCTGGCTGTCTGAAATTGGACCTCCTAGGCCAATGTTAATTTTGCAATCATATGATTTATTTGTGGACCACATCTCTGACTTCTCTGTTGTACATACATCCTGATAATTGTAATATGGGAAGCTAGGTGACATAATGGATAGAGTACCAGGTCTGAAGTCAGAAAGACAAGTTCAAATCACAAGTTCAAACATTTTATTAGCAGTATGACCCTGAATAAATCACTTAACCATGCTTACCTCAGTTTCTTCATCTATAAAGTGAACTGGAGAAGAAAATAGCAAACTATACCAGTATCTTACCAAGAAAACCCAAAATGTCATAGAGAATCAAGTCACAACTGAATGATTGACCTGCAAAATGTCATGATACTGGGAAAGAAGTTCTAGGTTACGTTGTCACAGGTTGTTATTATTGAATGAAGCATACACCTATTCCAGGAAATATTTCTGGCAACCCCTGGAAACAGAAAGGATCTTTTTGCATTTTCTATATAATGGTTAGATTATGGAATGAATTATATCCAACCAAAGAAAAGGAGTTTGAAATATATTCAGGTCAAGTATTTTGAAACGAGGATCCATATAATTTAGATCCACATAAAGCTTGCCTTTCTGGATTCAGATTAAGATGGGAACTTTTCTTTTGTTTCATCCTGTGGAGTGGTCTGAGATGTCTGTGCCAAGAATTGGACTAAAAATATTTACAGAAGTCACCAAAGTCACTGATTTTTTTAAACCCATAGTACATGGGGTCATGGCAATTCAGTCTTTCATGGCCAGAAATACTCTATATTGATATTTAGCCTAATTAATCGTTGTGCACTTTCCCCTTCTTCACCCTCCATTTCCTTTGATAGGAAAAGTTGGGTAGGCACTGAGTTCAGATTCCCAAAAGAGCAGAAGTAAGCCAAAATA